>NW_020927252.1:0-823 GCF_003984885.1 Neopelma chrysocephalum
CCAACACCCCTCTCCACTGCTTAGGTACATCCACCACATTTTTAATCTACAGCAAGAAGTGGGACTTAAACATTCACTAGAAACCCTTCTTGCAGTATTAGATTTTCCTTAATATTCACTTGTCCACTTTTTGATTGGATCTGTCCCTGCTTTGCCTGTGAATTCCAGCAAGAGCCTGAGGTGGTGGCATCGCTCTAGGCATAAATATAGCATGAAGAGACAACATTGTATTTTATTGTTCCATTAATACACGCCTTGGGTGCCTTCAACCATTCAAGACATGTATTAATGGCACAATAAAATACAATGTTGTCTCTTCATGCTATATTTATGCCTAGAGCGATGCCACCACCTCAGGCTCTTGCTGGAATTCACAGGCAAAGCAGGGACAGATCCAATCAAAAAGTGGACAAGTGAATATTAAGGAAAATCTAATACTGCAAGAAGGGTTTCTAGTGAATGTTTAGTCCCACTTCTTGCTGTAGATTAAAAATGTGGTGGATGTACCTAAGCAGTGGAGAGGGGTGTTGGCAGTGTCAGGGTCAGCACGGACTCAGAAGAGAGTACTGCTGTCCTGCCCCTGCCCAACACCCCTCTCCACTGCTTAGGTACATCCACCACATTTTTAATCTACAGCAAGAAGTGGGACTTAAACATTCACTAGAAACCCTTCTTGCAGTATTAGATTTTCCTTAATATTCACTTGTCCACTTTTTGATTGGATCTGTCCCTGCTTTGCCTGTGAATTCCAGCAAGAGCCTGAGGTGGTGGCATCGCTCTAGGCATAAATATAGCATGAAGAGACAACATTGTATTTTATTGT
>NW_020927253.1:0-312 GCF_003984885.1 Neopelma chrysocephalum
GTCACCTGCCTATGTTGAAGCACAGACAACTGCTCATAGCTTAGGGGGCAGATGTATTTATTTATTCCTAAAAAAAATTCACCAAGTGCCCATTGAGCCCAGGTTTCTCTCCAGGACTATGGCACACCACTTCCAAACCAGCTACACACAAAATGGTGCTTGCTGAGATTAGTTTTTTCTCTGCTCAGTCTGGTCCAAATGACTATTGATCCCTTAACACAGAGGTGTAACAACAGCCCTCAGGCATTTTCACTGAGAGATCCCGCTTTAAGTTCCTCGTCTCTCTCAAACTGTATTACTGCAAAACCACTG
>NW_020927254.1:0-312 GCF_003984885.1 Neopelma chrysocephalum
GTCACCTGCCTATGTTGAAGCACAGACAACTGCTCATAGCTTAGGGGACAGATGTATTTATTTATTCCTAAAAAACATTAATCAAGTGCCCACTGAGACCAGATTACTCTCCAGGACCATGGCACACCACTTCCAACCCAGCTACACACGAAATGGTGCTTGCTGAGATGAGTTTTTTCTCTGCTCAGTCTGGTCCAAATGACTATTGATCCCTTAACACATAGGTGTAACAACAGCCCTCAGGCATTTTCACTGAGAGATCCCACTTTAAGTTCCTCGTCTCTCTCAAACTGTATTACTGCAAAACCACTG
>NW_020927255.1:0-530 GCF_003984885.1 Neopelma chrysocephalum
GGGGTGAGTCCAGGTGGGCTGGGGTGAGTCCGGGTGGGATGGGGTGAGCCCGGGTGGGATGGGGTGAGCCCACTGTGCCAAGCAGGGCTGCTCTCACCTTCCAGGTGGCCGTGTTCCTCCGGAAGTAGGCAAACATCCGCGTGAACCAGTTATAGATTTCATTCAACGTTAGCTGCCTGTCGGGGGTCTCCAGGATGGCCTGGGGAACCAGAGAGGGGACAAGGGCGTCACTCACGATGCCCCGCTGGGGTTCGACGCCCGTCCCGCGGTGAGGCACGAGGGGCAGAACGGGGAGGTTCGGTGGATGTGGGGGCTCCCCCAGGACAGATTGAGTGAAGGAGAGCACAGTTGTGTGCCCGAGGTGCCCCACAGGCAGATCTCGGGGTGCAGAGCTGGACCCCAGGGCACGGGGAGCCACTGACCTGGCGGATGAGCGAGGCGTACGTGAAGGGCGGCCGGACGTCGGCGTTCTTGTAGAACTCGTGATTCTGTGCAAGTTCTGGGGGGGGCGACAGGAAAAGGGGAGGGCA
>NW_020927256.1:0-509 GCF_003984885.1 Neopelma chrysocephalum
GGGTGAGTCTGGGTGGGCTGGGGTGAGTCCAGGTGGGCTGGGGTGAGCCCACTGTGCCAAGCAGGGCTGCTCTCACCTTCCAGGTGGCCGTGTTCCTCCGGAAGTAGGCAAACATCCGCGTGAACCAGTTATAGATTTCATTCAACGTTAGCTGCCTGTCGGGGGTTTCCAGGATGGCCTGGGGAACCAGAGAGGGGACAAGGGCGTCACTCACGATGCCCCGCTGGGGTTCGACGCCCGTCCCGCGGTGAGGCACAAGGGGCAGAACGGGGGGGTTCGGTGGATGTGGGGGCTCCCCCAGGACAGATTGAGTGAGGGAGAGCACAGTTGTGTGCCCGAGGTGCCCCACAGGCAGGTCTCGGGGCGCAGAGCTGGACCCCAGGGCACGGGGAGCCACTGACCTGGCGGATGAGCGAGGCGTACGTGAAGGGCGGCCGGACGTCGGCGTTCTTGTAGAACTCATGATTCTGTGCAAGTTCTGGGGGGGGCGACAGGAAAAGGGGAGGGCA
>NW_020927257.1:0-312 GCF_003984885.1 Neopelma chrysocephalum
GTCACCTGCCTATGTTGAAGCACAGACAACTGCTCATAGCTTAGGGGGCAGATGTATTTATTTATTCCTAAAAAAAATTCACCAAGTGCCCATTGAGCCCAGGTTTCTCTCCAGGACTATGGCACACCACTTCCAAACCAGCTACACACAAAATGGTGCTTGCTGAGATTAGTTTTTTCTCTGCTCAGTCTGGTCCAAATGACTATTGATCCCTTAACACAGAGGTGTAACAACAGCCCTCAGGCATTTTCACTGAGAGATCCCGCTTTAAGTTCCTCGTCTCTCTCAAACTGTATTACTGCAAAACCACTG
>NW_020927258.1:0-312 GCF_003984885.1 Neopelma chrysocephalum
GTCACCTGCCTATGTTGAAGCACAGACAACTGCTCATAGCTTAGGGGACAGATGTATTTATTTATTCCTAAAAAACATTAATCAAGTGCCCACTGAGACCAGATTACTCTCCAGGACCATGGCACACCACTTCCAACCCAGCTACACACGAAATGGTGCTTGCTGAGATGAGTTTTTTCTCTGCTCAGTCTGGTCCAAATGACTATTGATCCCTTAACACATAGGTGTAACAACAGCCCTCAGGCATTTTCACTGAGAGATCCCACTTTAAGTTCCTCGTCTCTCTCAAACTGTATTACTGCAAAACCACTG
>NW_020927259.1:0-469 GCF_003984885.1 Neopelma chrysocephalum
GGGGCCCTGGTGGCTGAGGGTCCCTCTCTCCTTGTCCCCAGGGGTGCCGTCGGCAGCAGCAGCAGCAAAGGCAGCTAAGATCGGTACGTACGAGGGAACAGGGAGACCCAACTCATGTCTCTGCACTTGGTCTGAATTCTTGGGGTTTGTACCAAAGTTGCTTTCCAGCAGCCACCTTGAAAGACAATCTGGTGCCCAAGGGCTCAGCCTCACTGCCAGGGTGGGCAGAGATCCCTGGCAGAAGGACCCCTGCCCAGGGTCATCCACCACCTTCCAAAACCCTGATGGAATCCAGCAAGTGCATCCAACTGGGTCTAGCAAGACAGGGGACCCGTTCCTCCCTGGCACTGCTGTGCTCTCCTGGACAAGGCCTGGGATGCTCTGCTCATCACGGCAGGAGGATGAGAGCAGAGCCATGACAAGGTCCCACCTTTCACCTGCTGCTGCAATGAGCTCTGACTGCTCCCCT
>NW_020927260.1:0-1621 GCF_003984885.1 Neopelma chrysocephalum
GGTCCCACCTTTCACCTGCTGCTGCAATGAGCTCTGACTGCTCCCCTTCTGTTCCCTGCAGGAGCTGGTGTTCCCGGCATTGGCGTTCCTGGCGTTGGCGTTCCCGGTGTTGGGGTTGGTGCTGTCCCAGGCGTCGTGCCCGGAGTTGGTGTCCCCGGATTGGTGCCTGGTGTTGGAGTCCCCGGGGTGGCAGGTGACTGATCCCAGGAGCCCTGTCCCCACCACCCAGCTCTGTGGGGCTGTGGTGGCTGAGAGTCCCTCTCTCCTTGTCCCCAGGGGTGCCGTCGGCAGCAGCAGCAGCAAAGGCAGCTAAGATCGGTACGTACGAGGGAACAGGGAGACCCAACTCACGTCTTTGCACTTGGTCTGAGTTCTTGGGGTTTGTACCAAAGTTGCTTTCCAGCAGCAGACCTGACACAGGATCAGGTGCCCAAAGGCTGAGCCTTCCTGTTATTTGGGCAGAGATCCCTGATAGAGGGACCCCTGCCCAGGGTTACCCACCACCTTCCAAAGATGTGATGGGATTCGGAAAGTGCATCCAGCTGGGTCTTACAAGACAGGAGACCCATCCCTCCCTTGCCCCACTGTTGTCTCTCCTGGATGAGGCGGTGCAATACTCTGCTTACCACAGCACGATGACGAGAGCAGAGCCATGACAAGGTCCCACCTTTCAATTGCCACTACAATGACCTCTGACTGCTCCCCTCCTGCTCCCTGTAGGAGCTGGCGTTCCCGGCGTTGGCGTTCCCGGCGTTGGCGTTCCTGGTGTTGGGGTCGGTGCTGTCCCAGGCGTCGTGCCCGGAGTTGGTGTCCCCGGATTGGTGCCTGGAATCGGAGCTGTCCCCGGGGTGGCAGGTGACTGTTCCCAGGAGCCCTGTCCCCACCACCCAGCTCTGCAGGGCCCTGGTGGCTGAGGGTCCTTCTCTCCTTGTCCCCAGGGGTGCCGTCGGCAGCAGCAGCAGCAAAGGCAGCTAAGTTCGGTACGTGTTGCGCAGAGCCCCCACGGCCCCCGGGAACCCTGAGCACTCTCTGCACCCGTCACACACAGGGTGTCCCCTGGGGATCACTGCTGAGGGAGGGTGGGATGTGCTCAGCCCAGCTCCCAGCTGCGCCATCCGGGCTTGGCTTCATCCCCGGGACATGACCTTCTCCCCCTTCAGGAGGGTCTCTGGAGGCTGCTTCATGGAAAGGAACCATGAGACCCCAACTCATGTCTTTGGACTTGATCTGAAATCATGAGTTTTGTATCAATTCTGTTTTCCCAGCAGCAGACACAGAATCCCGACACAGGATCTGGTGTCCAATGGCTGAGCCTGGCTGCCATTTGGGCAGAGATCCCTGGACCTTTCAGCTGTTGCTGTAATGAGCTCTGACTGCTCCCCTCCTGTGCCCTGCAGGAGCTGGTGTTCCCGGCGTTGGTGTTCCTGGTGTTGGTGTTCCCGGTGTTGGCGTTGGTGGCGTCCCAGGCCTTGTGCCCGGAGTTGGTGTCCCCGGATTGGTGCCTGGAGTCGGAGCTGTCCCCGGGGTGGCAGGTGACTGTTCCCAGGATCCCTGTCCCCACCACCCAGCTCTGCGGGGCCCTGGTGGCTGAGGGTCCCTCTCTCCTTGTCCCCAGGGGTGC
>NW_020927261.1:0-379 GCF_003984885.1 Neopelma chrysocephalum
TGAGCTCTGACTGCTCCCCTCCTGTTCTCTGTAGGAGCTGGTGTTCCTGGTGTTGGTGTTCCTGGTGTTGGCGTTCCCGGTGTTGGGGTCGGTGCTGTCCCAGGCGTCGTGCCCGGAGTTGGTGTCCCCGGATTGGTGCCTGGTGTCGGAGTTGTCCCTGGGGTAGCAGGTGACTGTTCCCAGGAACCCTGTCCCCACCACCCGGCTCTGCAGGGCCCTGGTGGCTGAGGGTCCTTCTCTCCTTGTCCCCAGGGGTGCCGTCAGCAGCAGCAGCAGCAAAGGCAGCTAAGATTGGTACGTACCAGGGAACAGGGAGACCCAACTCATGTCTCTGCACTTGGTCTGAATTCTTGGGGTTTGTACCAAAGTTGCTTTCCAG
>NW_020927262.1:0-420 GCF_003984885.1 Neopelma chrysocephalum
GTCCCACCTTTCACCTGCTGCTGCAATGAGCTCTGACTGCTCCCCTCTTGTTCCCTGTAGGAGCTGGTGTTCCCGGCGTTGGCGTTCCTGGCGTTGGTGTTCCCGGCGTTGGCGTTCCCGGTGTTGGGGTTGGTGCTGTCCCAGGCGTTGTGCCCGGAGTTGGTGTCCCCGGATTGGTGCCTGGAGTCGGAGTTGTCCCTGGGGTAGCAGGTGACTGTTCCCAGGAGCCCTGTCCCCACCATCTGGCTCCGAGGGGCCCTGGTGGCTGAGGGTCCTTCTTTCCTTGTCCCCAGGGGTGCCGTCAGCAGCAGCAGCAGCAAAGGCAGCTAAGATTGGTACGTACGAGGGAACAGGGAGACCCAACTCACATCTTTGCACTTGGTCTGAATTCTTGGGGTTTGTACCAAAGTTGCTTTCCAG
>NW_020927263.1:0-821 GCF_003984885.1 Neopelma chrysocephalum
CCAACACCCCTCTCCACTGCTTAGGTACATCCACCACATTTTTAATCTACAGCAAGAAGTGGGACTAAACATTCACTAGAAACCCTTCTTGCAGTATTAGATTTTCCTTAATATTCACTTGTCCACTTTTTGATTGGATCTGTCCCTGCTTTGCCTGTGAATTCCAGCAAGAGCCTGAGGTGGTGGCATCGCTCTAGGCATAAATATAGCATGAAGAGACAACATTGTATTTTATTGTTCCATTAATACACGCCTTGGGTGCCTTCAACCATTCAAGACATGTATTAATGGCACAATAAAATACAATGTTGTCTCTTCATGCTATATTTATGCCTAGAGCGATGCCACCACCTCAGGCTCTTGCTGGAATTCACAGGCAAAGCAGGGACAGATCCAATCAAAAAGTGGACAAGTGAATATTAAGGAAAATCTAATACTGCAAGAAGGGTTTCTAGTGAATGTTTAGTCCCACTTCTTGCTGTAGATTAAAAATGTGGTGGATGTACCTAAGCAGTGGAGAGGGGTGTTGGCAGTGTCAGGGTCAGCACGGACTCAGAAGAGAGTACTGCTGTCCTGCCCCTGCCCAACACCCCTCTCCACTGCTTAGGTACATCCACCACATTTTTAATCTACAGCAAGAAGTGGGACTAAACATTCACTAGAAACCCTTCTTGCAGTATTAGATTTTCCTTAATATTCACTTGTCCACTTTTTGATTGGATCTGTCCCTGCTTTGCCTGTGAATTCCAGCAAGAGCCTGAGGTGGTGGCATCGCTCTAGGCATAAATATAGCATGAAGAGACAACATTGTATTTTATTGT
>NW_020927264.1:0-611 GCF_003984885.1 Neopelma chrysocephalum
CACCTGAGCTAGCCTGAGTATCAGGAGCAGTGTTGAAATCCAACTTAGCTTTCAGACCACAGCACACCACTGCACCCTGTACATACACAATGGTGCATCTTGCACTTCTTCCCTATAACCACATTTTATCTCATGGTTTTATCTTGTTTGTTTTATGGCTTTCTATTCCCCTCCTGTATTTGCAACTTTCCTTCACGTACAGAAAACGTCTCAATATAAAACCATGCGATAAAATGTGGTTATAGGGAAGAAGTGCAAGATGCACCATTGTGTATGTACAGGGTGCAGTGGTGTGCTGTGGTCTGAAAGCTAAGTTGGATTTCAACACTGCTCCTGATACTCAGGCTAGCTCAGGTGCTTTTACTTTTAGGGCTCTGGAGTATGCCTTAGAAGAGACAGTGTGAAATTCTGAAAGAAATCTCCACTTTTATTTGCTAAGTTCACTTCCCTGCCTGGGCCCAAAGGAATGGCCATGTAAAAACACCTGAGCTAGCCTGAGTATCAGGAGCAGTGTTGAAATCCAACTTAGCTTTCAGACCACAGCACACCACTGCACCCTGTACATACACAATGGTGCATCTTGCACTTCTTCCCTATAACCACATTTTATC
>NW_020927265.1:0-2953 GCF_003984885.1 Neopelma chrysocephalum
GGGAAGCCTGTTCCACTGCCCAACCACCCTCTGGGTGAAGAACCTTTCCCTGATCTCCAACCTAAGCCTCCCCTGACACAACTTCAGGCCCTTCCCTTGGGTTCTGTCACTGGTCACCACAGAGAAGAGATGAGTGCCTTCCTCTTCTCCGTACAAGGAAGTTGTAACTGCAATGAGGTCTCCACTCAGTCTCCTCTTTTCCAGGCTGAACAAACCAAGCGACCTCAGTCACTCCCTGTATGGCTTCCCCTCAAGGCCCTTCACCATCCTTGTTGCCCTCCTTTGGATGTCTCTAATAGGTTTAGATCCTTTTTATATTGTGGTACTAAACACTGCACAGAGTACTCCAGATATGTTTTTCTTTTTAAGTTAATTAAGGTATCACAAGCAATGTAAAACATGCATTTAAGTGATAGAGCTTAACTGAGATAAATGAATTTTATTTATCTACATGCATATCAATACCTCAGAGCAAAATGAGACTGGTGCAAAGGAGTTAACAACTGTCTGTCAACAGCATTTGTATGAAATGGGTACTTTCAGGAAGTACAAAGAGAGTGTAATAGAGGAGATGCACGGAAACATGAAGGAAGTGGAAATAGGGAAAACAACTCATAGGAGGAATGAGGCAAACTGAATCTCCAGTTTGGCGGAATTCTCTTTTTTTCTTTCCATAATGCATCCACTGTGGCACTTAAATTGCACGTTAATCATAGAACAACAAACTACAGAACTGGTGCAGGCTTTGCAATAAGATATATCCATTACCGAACCAATTTGCAACAGGTGTGTAATTCACACCACTCTTAAGTGATTATTCTGACCAAGTGAATCTGATGCTGGCCTGATTTTTGTTACACAAAGTGGAAAAATTCTCACTTATATACTTCAGATCCAAATTCAACTGAACTTCTATTTTACTGTTGCAGCATGTATAATTGTATCTGCACCTTACCAGGCTCTTCAAATTACCAAAAAACATGCATAAAGGAACAGAACAATATCATCATACATGAAACGTACCTGGGCTTGGGCACTCGTTCATCAGGAACTGGTGTCCATGTGGAGTCTGGAGACTTTTGTTCTTTGAATCTCCCAGTAAATACATTGGCAATGTCAAGCATGTCATAGGCACAGACTGCAGAGCCAGGGATGCTGCAAAGTAACATTTCCCAAAAATTGTTACTCAT
Source organism: Neopelma chrysocephalum (assembly GCF_003984885.1). Taxonomy (NCBI): domain Eukaryota; kingdom Metazoa; phylum Chordata; class Aves; order Passeriformes; family Pipridae; genus Neopelma; species Neopelma chrysocephalum. Next base: position 1,191 of record NW_020927265.1, read on the forward strand.
TCCGCAGTTACGCATAAAACTTTGAGCAAAAAACATGCTCTGTAGGAGTCTTAGTGTCACAGGCTACTCACTTCTGAACTCTGAATCCAGTACTGACAGGAAAAGCCAGCCCTATGGAAAAGCCTGAAACATACCAATCAGCAGACAGCTCCTGCCAGCAGAATTTATTTCAAAGCCTCTACAGAAAGAGGTAGTTGCAATGATCCTGAAGAAGGGAAAGAATGTGGGAAACTCTGGCTACCACTGGCAATGCATGAGGAGTAATGGCCAGTCTCATTCAAAGCTCATTATTTGGAAATCTAAATTCCTGTAAGTCATAACATCTCTCAGTACTAACTCTCACAGTCCCTGTCATGCCTCAAAAAATATACTGTAGACAGTTCAGAAGTTGGTGCTAATCAAACTGAAAGTGTGCTGCAATGTGCCGTTGACCTGGCATTTACGTGTAATTACTCCATTCTCCCACGGCCTGACCTCCGCAAAGTTTTCCCAATGGAAAGGAGTTAACTGTGCTCAGGAATTTGCTGTACTCCATGAGATGTAAAGAGCTTACAGAAGCAAATCCAATGTTGTTTTTAGATCATATGTTGCAAATATCAACTTTTTGAATATTTGCATGCAACTGTACGACAGCATTGTCTAAACATAATTATATTCTTACCTACATAGTTTCTGAAAGTTTTAGAGGTTTCCCATGGTCAGTCACTTGGAAACATGAATTATTAATTTATCCACCTTTCCTTTTTTTTATACATGAACTACTCTTCTTTCCTTTTTTTATACATGAACTACTCTATTTGTGTCTGGCTTTCACCACCTGATTTTATTGTGTAAACAGCATGAACCCAGCTGGCTGAGGCTTTCAATCCTGCTTTTATCTAGTAGTTTATTAAACCCAGAGACAAAATACGGTAACTATAATACTGTTACAGAGAATAAAACTAAACTCATAAAGGTATATAAATTGATAGAAAAATAACAGTTTGCATATTAAAAGATTTCAAAATGCGCATTACTGAAGAAAAATAAGTAGGGGGACAGTACTAGTCTTACTTTGATATCCACAGATTGTGCTTTTATAGGGAAGGAAACTTCGAAGCTCTATATTAATGTGATACTGCACAACAGGAGTTTAAAATGGAGGCAGTCACACATATGTTGATGTAAAACATGGTTCAGGGTATATATGGCCACAGAGAGGCCCTCTCCCTAAGACACCTCAAAATCTACTCCAGCAATAAGATTTTGCACTTTGCTGAAATCAGTTGTAAAGAAAAAAACAATGAACCTAAAATCTTGGGGTGTGTTATAAAGAACTAAAAGTGCTGAAAATTGTGCTCAACACACAACTATACATGATGGAGGGACTGCTGTGGTTAGAGGATTGCAACATCTTTTACTATTAAGGATGACAGTTTGCAGGTCTGTAGCACAATGAAGTGGTAAGGATGGAGTGCTGTGGGTCGCAGCCATGCCATCTCCGAGCCACTGGACTACAATCCATCACCAGCTTCTACCCTGAGTGACCTCAGACTAGACTGAGGAAACCCTTGCAGTTCACTCTACGGGGAAATTTTGTTCCAGAGACCAAAGGTATTTGTTGCAGCTTTTCCTTAGTGAAGGAGGAATGAAAGAGATACATCCACGTTAGAGATTTCACAGAATCATAGAATATCCTGAATTGGAAGTGACCCACAAGGATCACTGAAGTCCAGTTCCTGGCCCTGCACTGGACTACCCCAAGAATCACATCATGTGCCTGA
>NW_020927266.1:0-8700 GCF_003984885.1 Neopelma chrysocephalum
CTACATAGGTATCTAAAATCTAGAGGTAACATAGTAGGATATAGTTCGTCATGATAACATAACATCACAGTTCACAATTACAGTATTACAAATATAATTTGATAAGCAAATTATCTCTTTTTTTGTCCTTATTGACTATCATAATCCCCCCCTTTCTTATTCATTAGTAATTTGCTTATCGAACCTCATTACAGCTTCTCGAGCTGCAATTAAGGTAGGAGGTTGTTCTGCTTTAGTTGTCTCTTCATTCAATTCCAGATATTGCTGTCTCATTACCATAAGTTGTACCGTTTCAACTCTACTCTTAATAAAAGTCACAATTTTATTTAGAATACAGGGACCAAGTGTCAAAATAGTTACCAGCATTATTAGAGGACCTATTAGGGTAGAAACTAAGGTAGTTAAACAAGGTGATTGGTTAAACCATGATTCAAACCAGCTCTGTCAAGTTTCCCTTTCCCTTTTTCTTTGAAGAATTCCTTCACGTAATTTAGCCATAGATTCACGCACTACTCCTGAGTGATCCGCATATAAGCACCATTCCTCTCCTAATGCAACACATAGCCCTCCTTGTTGTAAGAATATTAAATCTAATCCTCTTCTATTTTGCAAAACTACTTCAGAAAGTGAAGTGAGGGACTTTTGTAAGTATGATATCGATTTTTCAATTCTCTCTACGTCTTCATCAACTGCTGCTCTTAGAGATGTTATCCCTTTATTTTGTTCAACATAGGATGTAATTCCCGTGGCCGCCCCCGCTGCTCCCAGACTGAGGAGCATGGCAATTGTTATGGCAGTAAGTGGTTCCCTTTTTTGTATCCTGTGTTTATTATCGTCCCAGTGGTCTAGAATCGATTCCCTTGAATGATAAAGTATTCGAGGTATGACCGTTATTTGTACACAGAACTCCTTACTTTCGTCAAATATTTGTAAAGATATGCAGGGAGTTACGCCCGTCCTTGAGCATATCCACCATCCTTCCCCACCAGGTATAGCCCATTTTTTTGTTTTATCCAGTTTCCTTATGGTATAGCTGCATAAATCTTTCTTGGCTGTAGGTACATTCCCTATACACACTCTCTGTCCTCTCACCTGCTGGAGAGTGATTCCTACCTTTTTCTCTTCCCAATTACATTGTGTTGGGTCGCCCTGGTTGGATATTTTAAATGAGGTGTTCAAAGTTATCCCTTCATAAAATGGGGGTTTGATATCATAGCACAACCAACAGGAATTAGTCATGTTAGAGTCAGTGTGGTTAAGTGCATAGTAGGTCGCTTGCATTAACTGTAGTAATGGTTCTGTTTTCTCATATTCCTTGGTGTAGATTAAGGTTACACTGGAGTTGTTAAAGTTAACAGTCGGGACGGTTGAGTCTTTGAAAGTCTTTCTCTTTCCACTCTCCTTCTGGTTTAAGTTATTCTCTTTCTTTTTTATTATTTTATTGGGTCCTATTGCCAGAGGGCGTTGGGTTATTTCCTGTTTTTTTATTGTTATCAGCCCTCCCCTGTCCGTCCCAGGTTCCCAGTATCTGATTCCCCAAGTTTTTCCTATTAACCATCCTGGGTCCTCTGGTCTCATTACTTGGAGGGTTATATAACTGCAATTGCTATCTCTCCTAAATCCTCCAGACAAAACAATTTGTGATGGTTTACAGCCGGGTGGTCCCCAGGTTGTTGCCAGATACTTATCTCGGGAAGTAAGGGTCCAGGCGGAAGCAATTGTGGCGCAGTCCCAGTACGCACAGTGATATTCATTAGGGAGATTACAGTACCCCTTCCCTGGATTGGATGTGGGACAAAGATAGTATGGTTTCGAATTTAAGCAATGTGATAAAGGTGCCAGTTGACACAGTGTAGCAGAGAAACTGGGAGGTCCTGCTGTAAGATTACTCTTAATTATTTTCAGATCACCCCCTCTGGTCAAAGTCCATTTGTATGGCTGGTGTGGGCTTTCCCTGCTTTGGGGAAGCTGCCACAAAAACACTACAATCCATATATAATTTCCCATATCCGTTCTCCACCGCATTATTGCTCTGCCTCCTTCGTCTACTCCTTTGCAGGGAGCAACGAGGTTTGCATTATCTTCTCGGCAGCAGTCAATATTCTTCAGGAGAGTATGGGTTTTTGGTAGATTCTTACAGCCTTTCGGTTCTTCCTTCTATTTCTCAAGACTTGTTTGTTTCATATACTCCTCTAGTATTTCTAAAAGTTGGTTGGTTGTTAAATTTATTTTCCAGGTGAATTTAATGGCACACTGTTTTAAAGTTTTGTACCAATCCTTTTTATAGACTTGCCAGTTTTCTGGTACCAACCATTCCCATCCGCAGAATAACTTGTCAATTTCCAGAACACTCAGTTGCTCATCAGAAGCTATAAAGAAATCTCGACATTTCATACAATGGGTATTCCGTCTACTTGCTACACAATACCACTCTATACCACATAATATACATTTACAACTGACCCAACCTTCATGCCCTGAGCCTAGGTGTTTTATACAGGGAATTTTTCGTACAGGTCTTTCTGGCAGAGTAATTTCAGTTTTGAATCCACAACAAAAAGGAAAAGTTTTCCCTTTTTCGGCAATCTGATACAGTCCACTTCCCCCGGTCTGGTAAGGGATTGGTCCGCTCAGCCAATGGCTATACCAAACTCTTATTAAGGTTAGGTCTGAAGGTACTTCAAACCAGGAGTATAGGCTGGATCTTACGTCCCGCTCAAAGCGATTCATTTACCAGTCCTGCTTTTCTGAACATCATTCGGAGATTTCCGGGTTGAGAGGTTACAGTCCATTCAGGTGTGTTGACTGGTCCTTTAACACGAGATGCGTGGGTCCATCCTCTTTCAGCGGTTCCGAATGGCTGTATCTGTAGTGAGAAGAACGACAAAAGGTCCTTCCCAACAAGGGGTTAATGAGGACTCTTTCCATGTCTTAATTAACACTCTGTCCCCAGGTTGCATTTTATGTATTGGCATATCCAACGGGGGTCTCTGAGTTACTAATCCTTTCTTTCTCAATTGTTGTCTCCTTTTCATTAACTCAATTATATACTCCCTTAAGAGGGTGTCTTCCACCTTTGGATTCTCTATCGGGATTCCAAAATCATATGGCATTCCATACATCATTTCAAACAGTGAAACTCCAGTGTCTGTACGTGGTTGGGTCCGAATATATAATAAAGCCAATGGCAAACACTTTACCCAATTCATTTTAGTTTCTATCATTAATTTAGTCAATTGTTTCTTTATTTCACCGTTCATTCTTTCCACTTTACCAGAACTTTGTGGATGCCACGGCGTATGATATTCCCACTTGGTTCCAAAAAGCTCTATTGTTTCTTTGATTATTTTAGAGGTAAAGTGTGGTCCCCGATCTGAGTCCACCACTGCCACAGCACCGTACCGTGGAATAATTTCTTCTAATAAAATCTTAATCACGGTTTTGGCGGTGCACCTTGCCACGGGAAAAGCTTCTACAAAGTGGGTGAGATGATCTACTAACACCAGTGGGTGGCGGTATCTTCCTACTTTAGGTAACTTGGTAAAATCTGCCTGTATCTTTTCAAAAGGTCTTTTAGCTAACTCTCGCCCTCCTTGTACCCGTTCTCTTAATTGTCGTTTATTTACCCTTTGACAGGTTAAACACCCTTCAAGAGTTCTTTTTGCTATTCCATAAGCTCCCACACAGACAAACTTGTTTTCAAATTGATCCACTAAAGCTCGTGTCCCCCAGTGTGTCTGATCATGTAATTTTCTCATTATTCTCTGGGCCAGACCTTTTGGAAGATCTTCCCGTCCATCTGGTAATAACCACTTATTATTTTCTTCTTTCGCTCCAGACTGTCGCAGTTTTTCCTTTTCTTGTTCACTAAAGCTTTTTGGAATGTCTATGTCCCCCTGTTCTGAACTAGCTATTACTAATAAAGCCGCCCTTTTTGCTTCTTCATCTGCTAAGTTATTATCCCTAACAGTAACCTTTAATCCTTTCTGATGTCCCTTAATATATACAACTGCAACCTGTGTTGGTTTTCTCAGAGCCTTTAGAATTTCTCGAATCAAAGTCTCATGAATGAGTCCCTTACCTTGTGTATTGATCAATCCTCTTTCTTCCCATATTTTGCCGAAAGTATGAACCACCCCAAACGCATACTTAGAATCTGTGAATATAGTACCTGCTTTTCCGTCTAATAGTCGTAAAGTTCTCAACAGTGCATATAACTCACAAGCCTGAGCAGACCACGTCTTGTCTAAGGGCCCAGACTCTCTGACTTGAAAAGTGCGTCCATCTATTACTGCGTATCCTGACTTTCGGTTCCCATTAACTACCCTAGATGAACCATCTATGTATAATTTCTCTCCTTCACTCAGTTCTTCTTCTTCTAAATCTTCCCTAATTTTTGTCTGAAAATTTATTACTTGTAGGCAATCATGTACCAGGTCTCCTTTGGGCTCCCCATATAAGAAATGGGCTGGATTTTGTAGATTTGTCACTTCTAGTTCTAATTTAGGTGAATGTAATAGGATGCTTTCATATTTTAACAACCGGCTATCTGTCAACCATTTCTCAGCTCTCTGTTGCAATACTCCCCTTATATTGTGAGGGGTAAAAACTCTCAATTCTCCTCCAAAAGTCACTTTTGTAGCTTCTTCAACTAACAAAGCCGTAGCCACGATAGCTTGCAGGCAAGTTGGCCAGCCCCTGCTGACTGGATCTAGCAATTTTGAATAATATCCAACTGGTTTTCTCTGCCCAGCCCAAGTCTGAGTTAGGACTCCATATGCCGTACCATTTTCAGTATTTACAAATAAATAAAAAGGTTTTCGATTATCTGGCAAACTTAACACAGGTGCATTTACCAAATCTTCCTTCAATTTTTCTAATTGTTTTTCATCTTTGTCACTCCACTTCACTAGCCCGTCTTTTGCCAATTTTTCATATAAGAACTTAACCTTACTACTATAATTTTCAATCCATTGTCGACAGTACCCAAATAATCCCAAAAGCTGTCTAATCTGTCTTTTTGTTTTGGGCATAGACAGTGACAAAATTCCATTCACTCGATCAGGATCTAATCTTTTATGTCCCTTACTCAACCAGTGTCCCAAATACTTAACTTCTTCCTCTGTAAATTGCAGCTTAGACTTTGATACTTTCAGACCTTTTAAACTCAGAAAATTTAGGAGCCTAATACTTTTGTCCCTGACAGCTTCTGACTTTTCCCCAGCAATTAACAAATCATCTATGTATTGAATTAAGACGGTGCCCTTACAGGGTTCAAAAGATTCTAATAAATGCTCCAAGGTTTGCCCAAATAAATTAGGGGACTCTGTAAATCCCTGAGGTAGGACAGTCCACCTAAACTGCTGTTTCCTATGAGAATCAGGGTCCTCCCATTCAAAGGCAAAATAATCCCTACTGCTTTCCTTGAGGGGACATGCCCAAAAAGCATCCTTCAAATCAATAACGCTATACCATTTGTATTCAGGGGAAAGTTGGTTTAATAAAGTGTATGGATTAGCCACCACTGGAAACCGGGTAACTGTTCGTTTATTCACCTCTCTTAAGTCCTGCACCAATCGGTAGGACCCATCAGATTTCTTTACTGGCAAAATAGGGGTGTTATGAGGTGACATACATGGTTCTAACAGTCCCTGCGTTAAGAGTCGTTCGATAATAGGCTTAAGTCTGACTCTTCCTTCTTGAGGGATAGGATATTGCTTTACCCTTATTGGCTCCTCTGAATTTCGAATGGAAACCTCAAACGGTTTTATATCTAACTTTCCTACAGAATCAGGGGTATACCACACCTCAGGATTTATCCTCTTTTCATCCTCTGCCGTAAGGGAGTATATTTTAGCCTGTATTTCCTGCTCCTTTACTTCCAAATTAATCCCCATTTCTATTATTAAATCTCTCCCTAATAGATTATATTCAACCTCAGGAACTAACAAAAATGTTCCTAATGCATATTTATTTTGAGCTTCTATTTCCACATCTTTGATGAGGGGTACTTTAAAAGGTTCCCCTTTAGCCCCTACTACTAGGACTGTGTCTGGGGAGGTCATACAGCCCCGAGGTAGTTTTTGTACAGTTGATTTTTCTGCCCCCGAGTCCACTAGGAACTCAAATTCTTGTTGCTGAGGACCCAATTTGAGTTTTATCAAGGGCTCTGTTTTCTTTTGGGTCCTCAGCAGGTAAAGCCCCTGACCCCTTCAATCTTCCTGATAAATTCGGTCATCCTGCAGCCTTTTTCTGCAATTTCTCTGCAAATGTCCTCTCTGCCCACAGTAATAACATTCTACATCACTTAAATCTGACCGACCACGTTCCCTGGGTAGTTCATGTCTAACAAATCCATGAGGGATCCTTCGTTTTTGATTTCTGTCTCCCCTCTGTCCTTCTCGTATAGCTGCCACTAAAACCTTATGTCTTTTTTGCATTTCCACCTGCTTCTTCTGCATTTCTTCTTGTCTTTTCTGTAATTCCTCCTGTTTCTCCTCCTGTCTTTTCTGTAATTCCTCCTGTTTCTCCTCCTGTCTCTTTTGCATCTCCTCTTCTCTCTTTTGCCTTTCCTCTTCTCTTTTGCCTTTCCTCTTCTCTTTCTTCATCCCTTCACACATATACCCTCTGAGCTTCCCTTAGCAACACGTCTAAGCCCTTTATTTGCCAGTCTTCACTTTTCTCCAACTTTTTCCGAATGTCCTCCCATGCTCCCTGCACAAATCGCATCTTAAACACAGCTCCCCCCATCACATCCTCCTGCGGATCCATGCCAGAATAAAGTTGGAAGCTTTTCCTTAATCTTTCCAGCCACTCCGTAGGTGATTCATCTTTTCTCTGGTATTCTTTAAAAACTTTGTCAATATTTTGTCCTCTAGGGACTGCTTCTCTTATACCCTGAACTATAATAGTCCTTAAATCAGCCATGTGAGCTCTATGAGCCGGCTCCTGGTTATTCCAGTCAGGTCTCTGAAGAGGCCACTTGGTGTCAGCAGCCGGCCCCTGCTGATGTCTCTGATCCCACTGTCTCATTCCTGCTGCTCTAATCATACCTCGTTCTTCCACCGTAAATAATATTCCCAAAATTGCTTGCATCTCTTCCCACGTATAAATATTGGGCCCTAAAAACTGATCAAATCTTTCAGATACTCCCATAGGGTCCTCTAACAATTTCCCCATCTCTTTCTTAAATTCTCTCACATCCCCTGAATTTAAGGGAACAGATACAAACCCTAGCCTAGCATCTTGTCCCCCCATTGCAATCTCCCTTAGAGGATATAACTGGCTTCTCATCTTTTGTTTTGCCTTATTCTGGCTCCTCGTTACTCTCCTGCTATCAGCAGGTGAGGGAGGTGAAGAGTTCTCAGATAGAAGGAGTTCTGGTTCAGTTGGGGCAGAGGGGTGAAATGTCGGTGCTGGAATGGGTGCAGGTTGTGGAGGGGGTGGGATATATGGTGGAGGGTACCTCTGGTAATCCTCCAGATCACAGTTATTCTTCTTCTGCTTTTTATTTCTTAAGGGAAACAAATAATGCCTAGTGTCTGGTCTCATCCATAAACTAGCATACTCGCTTTCTTCTGCACAAAACAGTTCTTTACTATTCACATACAGATTTAGAGCCTGACATATCCAGTCCTCAAATGAACCATATACCGGCCAATACAAACGGTCCTGCCTTATTTGCTCCCCCCCCCATACTTCCATACAATAATGCACCATCTTTTCTCTCAATTTCCCTTTTCTAGAAGGATAATCATCCCAATACCTAATCATAACTCCTAAAGGACTATCTGGAGGTATGCTCGGTAACCTTACCACTAACTCATTCTCAGGCTCTCTCCTCTCCTGCACGGTATCCTGTGACTTCCCCTTATGATCACTTATTCCAACCCCCTCCCTAGGTTTTTCCTCAGTCTTAGGATTGTCCTGACTTGTTTTACAGCCACCCATGGGAGCAGAAGAGTTACCCATCTTCCGAAGTACCTTCACACACTCACACACACAATTCAATCGCTTCCCTCTGTTCATGACTTGCCCCCTCGCGGCGTACAAGAACTGCACTAATAGGAGGTCCCAATCGCCTCGTCCTACTGGACGTCTCAGTCGTTTGTACTCTGGGATCCCCACCCAACCAAGAAGGAGTTCGCAAATACTTACCTCTCCTGGGTAAGCCTTCGTCCAGCTCCTCACTGAACGGTTCCTTTCCCCAACCAGGCGGCACCTGAAACCCTTACTCCCTCCTGGAGTAAGTCTCCGTTCGGACTCCTGCCAAACAGACCCCTTCCCAAATGAAGAGGATTTACCACTCACTTTCTTCCTAAGTAAGCCTTCGCCTGGATTTTTGTGCACAAAGATTACAGGGAACTGCAGTGATTCATTTGCTTATTTGCCTTTTCTAAATCTTTTCGGTCGGAAATCCCAGGGTCTGTGCCGCAGGACTCCCCCGGGACCGTCCAAATGGGGACGGAGGTGCCCGCCCCAGGAGGATCCTGCTGCCCAGGAACTCTGGTCCGAGGCACGGCACAAAATTGTTATAGGTAAATGAGAGCAAAACTCTTTTAAAGTTTTACAAAAGTTTTATTTAAGGCAAATGAGCAACGCAGCACTGGGCGGACGGGGTTTTTGCCCCCCCTCAACAGTCCACGAGTTCAAAAAGTTTCAGTTTTTCTTTTATAGCTCCCAAGTCCCCTCCTTGGTTTC
>NW_020927267.1:0-329 GCF_003984885.1 Neopelma chrysocephalum
AAGTTTCAGTTTTTCTTTTATAGCTCCCAAGTCCCCTCCTTGGTTTCTTCTTACCAGTTCATTCTGCGCATGCTCTGTACTTGTTGCTAGGGGTCTTCTCTTCCCTATTTCTTGTCTTTCTTATCAGCTCCTCCTGGCGTCTTCTTTCTTATCAGGTCTGGTCGCCTCCTTCCTCTTATCAGATTGTGTCAGCTAAGACTGTTTTTGTTGTTAGGGGCCTTGTCTTCCCTGTTTTATGTCTTCTTTGACAGGCTCTGCTGTGGTTGCTAGGGAAATTACTTTCTACATAGGTATCTAAAATCTAGAGGTAACATAGTAGGATATAGTTC
>NW_020927268.1:0-7500 GCF_003984885.1 Neopelma chrysocephalum
CACTTGCCACGGCCCGAGGGGTAAAGGGGATTGGGACGCGGCACTGCGAATGAAGGTCAGGACACAGTTGAAGGTCGAGGAAGCAATGCCGCTTTATTAAGGGGAAGCAGGGATTTATATAGGGTAGGTTTGAGGGGAGGATTCAGAACTGGGGAGGAGTATGGGATTGACAATCCCAGGGAAAACAGTGATTGGAGGGTAAGGGAGAGGTAGGTGTAACCTTGGAGTATCTAGGGGAAAGGGCCAATGAGAGCTCACTCTGCACTGCGGCAAACTGTAGCCAATCAGCAGCAGAGGAGCGGGAAAGCAGGGGAGAACAAGGAGGTAAACAAGTTAAGGCGGGAAAACCTGAGGGAGAAGAAGGGACAAAATGGAGGGTACATTAAAATTTCATAAAAGCCAGTGGTGAACAGGGGTACAACAGTAAGAACAAATAACACAGTAAAACTGGGGAATAAAACAGTCAGTCCGTGGTGAGAAAGGCTGTTCCATGTGTTCAGAATCCATAGTCCATTCAGTTCCCATACAGTTCTCTCCACTTTTTGTATCTCTCCCAGTCTGATAATTGATCCTCCACATCTCCCCCTTCTTTATTTACTTGCACAACGTTGGCGTTGATCGATTTCAGGAACAGCTGGCGGAAACAAATAAAAAGACAGGGCAAGCAAGTGCACAAAGCAAAAAGACCACCCACAGAAATTAAAGCCAGGATTAATATTCTTCTAAGCCAATTAGGAATTGATGGGAATTTAAGCCAATCGAACATTCCATCTAACCCCTCACTGTGGGACTGGTGAATGTCTTGGACCAAACTTTTTAACTGATCAATGCTTTTGTGGATCGATTGCGCATGATCGGAGAAGTTCATGCAGCACATGCCTTCGAACTCTTGGCACCCGTGACCATGTGCCAAGAGTAAGAAGTCAATGGCTGCACGGTTTTGCAGGCTAACTTCTTTTAATTTCTGAGTGTCTGCTAGTAATCCCTCTATCGCTGTTGTTGTTGCATTCGCTTCCTTCGTAAGCCAGCAACCGAGGTGGGTGAGAAGTGAAAGCGCGTGGGAAGTTCCTATTCCTGAAAATACACCAAAGGAAGCCCAGTAATTTTTTATTTTAGGCCAAATGTTAATATTGGAATCGCAGTCTGCAGGGAATGGTAAGGGTGGTGGAGCAGTCCAAGAGGGTGGAACAAGGAGAGGAGGAGTTTTGGGTGCTGGAGCAGCGAGAGGTACTGGGGGTTTGGGAGGTGTAGGACGAGGTTTTGGGAGGACTGGGCGTTCATACAGGACAAATGTTCTTTTAGTTCTGCTATTTTTTGACAGAGGGGAATTTGGAACCTGATCTTGTGGGGAGGAGTCTGGGAGTTGAAATTTAGCCGGATTGAAAAGGGCAAGTTTTCCCACTGTGCAAGGACCGCCTTCTGGGTATGCAGGAATCCCCTGCCAAGCCCGGTCTCCGCACAGGAGGAAAAACCCTTGGGGGAGTTTTCTCCACCTTGGGATTGTCTCGGTGGTTACTGCTGTGATGACGGAGTGGTTACACCACGAGGAAGGAAGCTCGCGATAGATGGGCTTATTAGCAGAGACATTAAACGGGGTAAACAATTTGGGTTCTGTGTAGCGGTGAAACAAGATACAGGTATTAGTAGGGACTGAACCAAAAAGATCGATCTCTTGAGGGGGATCAAAGGAAAGATGGGTGCGAGAGACAGCCTGAGCGAGAGTAGCAGAAGTGAAGGGAAGAGGATCTGTAATTCGGGTGAGCGGTAAAAATGCATTCCAATCGTTAGTAGAAGAAATGGGGACACCTACGAGACAGGTCTGAAAAGGATTGCCAGCGCCCGACTGGGCCAGACACAGAGTGTCCGTTCCCGTAGCTTTTGCCAACGTTACCCATAGATTTTCATTGGGTTGATTCATCCAGGTCTTTAGAGGGAATGATGTGGAGGTGTCGATGAAACTTAAGGCGATGGTGAAGAGAATGGAGAGGTAGATGGTTCGCATGCTGTGTCTTGTCCGTGATGTATCTTTATCCTTCGGGTTGGGACCCACTTTGGTCCTGTTGGTCCTGCAATACATGCGTACCCTTTCCCCCATGTGATCAGGGGGAAAGGGCCCGTCCACGATTCTGTTATTGCATCTTTGTACATGATTTTTGCTTTTTGCTTGTTTAAAACGTCTTCTGATTTAAAGTGCTTGTCTATGGGACTTCTGTCTGTGTGAGTTTCTTGTTCCTCTGCTAAATTTAAAAAATTTAATACATACATAACCTTTTCCAATCTTTCTTGGGGAGTTAGGCCAATACTCCCCCTCTTTTGTTTGTTGAGTAAATTTTTGATATTTTGGTGGGCCCGCTCTACTATACCCTGTCCCGTGGGGTTATGAGGAATTCCAGTGGTATGGTGAATTCCCCAATCATCAAAAAACTTCTTCGTGTCTGCAGATACATAGGATGGTCCATTGTCAGTTTTAATTTGTTTGGGGACTCCCATCCTAGCAAAAGCAGACAGGAAGTGTTTCTTGACATCTCTGCTTTTTTCCCCAGAATGTGCGGTGGCTACTATCATTTTTGAAAACGTGTCCACAGACACATGAACATACTTTAATTTGCCAAATTCTGGTACGTGCGTAACATCAAGTGGCGCCCAACGTGGGGCACAGTTGGAGGTCCCTCATATTGAGGAAACTCCTGTGTCTCCACTCGGGCTCAGGCGTCGCCGGAGAGGTGATCGTCCCGCCGGTCCCCCCAGCTGGACGGACGACTGTGGGCTGCAGAGCTGCACGGGTCGACGCACCGGAGAAGGTGAGCAGCTGGGGACATTCCACACCCACCCCAACACCAACATCCCCACATTTTTAACAAAAAGGGAGGATTTCCATAACACCGAAAATGGGACTTACATTGTCCACCTCCCAGAAATTCGTTTACAGACGTCTTAAAGACTTTATTATTGAGCACGGTCACCCCTTGGATAAGAAATCCGCCAAGGCGCTCGCCAAATGGCTGGACAATAAAAATCATAAATTAACAGATGACACCACAGCCGAAGAGTGGCAAGCTATAGGTTACAGCCTATGGCGTGATAATGAAAAGGGGGACCGAAAGGCGAAACAAGCTCTCATTGCCTGGAGGCTAGTTCTGATGGTGCTACAGCACCAAATGATGAACGAGAACAGCAGCCTCCATGTACCAGCCACCAAACGAGAAAAAACGACTGCGTCACACACATCGCGGCGTTCACAAGATGGCGGGAGGGAGAAGACACCATCACAGCGAACACGAAATGGCGGCGAGGAGGAGGGACACGGGAAACGCGCGGGACGGAGGCGGGAAAGAGCACCGCGAGAACCATCAGCGCGGGAAGAGAGGGGGCGGGCCCTCGTAGCACCACCCTCCAGACCACCTCCACCTCCTCCTACGCGCGTCAGGGACCCCTCCCCCGAGTCGCCCACGTGTTCGTCCACTCCCTCCAGCACCACCTCCTCCCCTGAGAGGTCACCTTCCGGGGGTGAAAGGGAGGCGAGGGGCGGGGCTAAGCCAAAGGTCAAAGCCGGTTTCCGGCAACATGGCCGCGCCCATAGGGCCCATAATAACAAGGCCTACCCCGCCTACCGCTACCGAGACACTAACACTGACGATGACATAAACCTTGACCAACACTCTCCTGAAAGGCACAGCGATATGCCCAATATATGGAAGCCTTTCAGGGAAGAAGCCGCTCAGGCTAATGACACAGAATTCTTAAAAGCATTCCCGATATTTCTGGAAGAGGGGAAAGCTCCGGAATGGAGACCGATCTCCTATCCCATGTTGAAAGATATTAAAAAAGCGATGGTGGAGTATGGCCTGGGAGCGCCATACACGATCGGTCTCCTGGAGTCCTTCTTCCTGGCGTACCTGCTCATTCCATACGACATCAGAGCTGTCATTAATGGTCTTTTCACTACCATTCAGGCCTCAGTGTTCGAGGCTGAGTGGAAAAAACTAATTGTGACCTACGTAAACGAGAAAATGGAAAGAAGGGGAATCCCAGTGAGGCAGGCCATAGACATGCTTTATGGCGAGGGAAGCTACTCAACCAGAGGGGATCAATCCAGAATAGAACCCAAAATTTTGGAAATTACTAAGGAATTGGCATTAGAGGCAGTGAAAAGGGTGGCGGACGCATACGTCCAAACACCCTCTTTCACCCTCATTAATCAAGGCCCAAAAGAACCGTTTATTGATTTTATAACTAGGCTAAAAGAAGCGATTAAGAGACAGGTCAACCAAAAAGAAAGCCAAGAAATTCTATTTAATAAATTGGTAATTGAAAAAGCTAACGAAGATTGTCAAAAAGCACTAAAGATGCTAAAAGATCCCTCTCTGGTTGAGATGATAGAAGCCTGTAAAAACATTGGCTCTAACTCCCATAAAGCGCGTCTATTGGCTGCCGCCTTCACTGGGCCCCAAACATGTTTTAATTGTGGTCAAAAAGGACATTTTAAGAAACATTGCCCAAAAACTGCTTCAGAACCTAATTTATCTAATGTACCCAAATCCCTCTGCCGGAGGTGTGGGAAGGGCTTTCACTGGTCATCGGCCTGTAGGTCGGTGACCAACATAAACGGTGAACCCCTTCCCCCCAGAAAATCCCCCAACATAAAAAGAAGAGTCACTTTTAGCTCCCTGCCCGACCTACGTCAATGCTCTTGTGAGCATTCGGGAAACGGGGAGCAGAGCGCTCAGGGGGGCGCGAGGACACAAACAACCCCTCAGCTACGCTCCATCCTGCGCCCAACACCGCGCCCATTTACCCCGTAACCGGGAGACCTCCGGCAGAAATTACCCCCCCTCAAAATCAATGCACTCCCTTGAATTGGATAACTCTGACTGTTACCCACCCAGTACCCTTTTTAAATCAATGTGAACAGATAATTAAGGTTACACCATCTACCGAAATAGACTCAAATACCATATACTTAATTGTCTCTCATCTTTCGGCTGTGGCAAGGGGCATTTTCGTAACTCCCACACTCCTGACAGGGTTGACGAACTCCAACATCGCCATCTGTCTAACTGTCCATCTTCCTCCCTTACAGCTGGAGGACCGCTTCCCGGTGGCCAAAATGATCCCCACTGACGATCTCCTCTGTGCGGTGTCATGGGAAGAGGAACAAGGAGAAGACTCACTGATGGAGGTCCATTGGACAACCTCAGTGAGGGCCTCCCGACCCCTACTAACGTGTCGCGTTCTCTTCCCCTTGTCTAGACACCCGCAGAGGGTGACGGTGGAGGGTCTTTTGGACACGGGAGCGGACGTGACCATCATCGCCTCCAGGGACTGGCCACATAGTTGGCCAGCCCACACGACAGACACAAGGGTCAGCGGTGTGGGAGGAGTCCAACACCCTGTCAGGAGCCGTGAAGTGGTAACAGTCTACGGGCCAGAGGGCAGATCTGCAACTCTACAACCGTATGTATTAAACATACCAGTCACACTATGGGGAAGAGATGCTATGGAACAGTGGCAACTCACACTTGGGACAGAAGAAAATTTTTAGAGGGGGTCACTGAACAATTGCAGCTGCCCAAACTGACCTGGAAAACAGAAACCCCAGTTTGGGTAGATCAGTGGCCCCTTCCCAAACAAAAGCTGCAAATTTTAAACGACCTGGTTAATCAAGAATTGGCTAAGGGACACTTGGAGCCTTCCACCAGTCCCTGGAACACTCCAGTGTTCGTCATCAAAAAATCCTCAGGTGCCTGGAGATTTCTCCAGGACCTGCGCAAAGTAAATGAAGTCCTCGAGCCAATGGGAGCCCTCCAGCAGGGAATGCCTTCTCCATCCATGCTCCCTGCTGAATGGCCCCTAGTGGTGATTGACATAAAGGACTGTTTTTTCCATATATACTTGAATCCGGCTGATTCGGCAAAATTCGCGTTTTCAGTCCCTGCCATCAACGTTTGTGAACCCCATCGCAGGTTCCAGTGGAAGGTGCTTCCCCAGGGGATGAAAAATTCTCCAACGCTTTGTCAAATGTTTGTGGCAAAGGTGTTGGAACCAATTAGAAAGAAATTTCCGCAATCAATCATCTTCCATTATATGGATGATGTGTTGATTTGCGCAAAAACCAAATTGTCAGTCAGACAAACATTAGACGCTACAATTACGGCTCTAAATTCAAATGGATTAGAAATATCCCCTGAAAAAATACAGAGAGAAGCACCTTGGAGGTACCTCGGACTTCAAATTAACGCAAAGACCATAAAACCTCAATCAGTCGAAATTGACAGAAAAGTCCGAACTTTAAACGACCTCCAAAAGCTACTGGGAGCGATCAATTGGATCCGACCTGTGCTAGGGATCACAACCGGTGATCTGCACCCACTGTTCGAGCTTCTCAAAGGAGATGCAGATCTATCCTCCCCCAGGTTTCTAACATCCAACGCTAGAAAAGCCCTTGCCACGGTCGAAACAAAAATATCCGAGAGACAAACCAATCGTAGGATGGAGGGACTGCCATCCTCACTAATCATCATCAGAGAAAAGCATCAACCATTAGCGATTTTGGGACAATTCACCACTGATAAAAAAGACTTCTGTCTGTGGGAGTGGTTGTTCCTCCCCCACCAATTTTCCAAAACAATCGTAACCATTGCAGAGATGATTGGCAAACTAATATTCAAAGGCCGCACCAGATGTTTAGAACTCAGTGGAGAGGAGCCAAATTACATCTACCTCCCATTGACTTCTGAACATCTGGAACAACTGCTGCAAAATTCTACTGACTTTCAAATCGCCATCGGGGGTTACCCGGGAGAAGTCAAATTTCACCTCCCGGCGTGCCCGTTTTTGCAAAGACTAATCCCAATTCCATTAAAACTAAAAGTTATGCAATCAGACCTACCAATTAAAAATGCAAAAACCGTTTTTACTGATGGCTCTGGGAGAACTGGAAATGCGGTAATTGTTTGGAAACAAAAGAATAATTGGCATCAAGACATTCACAAAGTACAAGGTTCTCCACAAATCGTAGAATTATCAGCAGTTGTTCGCGCCTTCCAAATTTTCAATAAAGAACCTATTAATATCGTTTCAGATTCGGCATACGTTGTGGGCATTGTTAAAAGGATTGAAAATTCGTATCTAAAAGAAATCTCTAATGAAAAATTATCCAATTTGTTAAAAAAATTGTTGTTTCTAATTGATATTAGGGAATTCAGATATTATATTGTCCACACGAGGTCCCACACTACTCTACCAGGTCCTGTGGCTGAGGGAAACCAAATCGCCGACCATCTGGCAGGTATGGTGGTTACCCCAAATTTGTACCAACAAGCGAAAATTTCGCATGAATTTTTTCACCAGAATGCGCGATCGTTAAAAAAACAATTCGGCCTCAAATTAACTCAAGCAAAAGAAATCTTAAAAGCTTGTCCCGATTGCCAAAAAATTGCCCCACGTTGGGCGCCACTTGCCACGGCCCGAGGGGTAAAGGGGATTGGGACGCGGCACTGC
>NW_020927269.1:0-320 GCF_003984885.1 Neopelma chrysocephalum
CAAGAACCTTCCGTCACAAGAATATGTGGTCTTTGTCCTTGGATTTGAGCCAAGCTCAGGCACATTTTTTTAATGGATGGATTCTTTAAAATTTAATTTGTGAATGGACCCCTGTGTGTGTTTGTCAGTGCCCTGTGCTGTGGCCAAATCCAAGGACAAAGACCACATATTCTTGTGACGGAAGGTTCTTGCAGATTCTTAACCACTGGGAGCTACAGCACTTGCCCCTTTTCTGCCCAACTGATGACAGACCCTGAGCAGACTTGGAAGAAAAGGAGATGTTTGAACTTATTTAGCTGGAGTTGATAAATGCATTCCCC
>NW_020927270.1:0-463 GCF_003984885.1 Neopelma chrysocephalum
CCAGATTTGGTTATGTTTAACTTAGGAAACAGCACTGTGCAGTCACCTAAAAACTCATCTCATAATTTAATTAAGTAAAACAAAACCAGTATACCCCAGACTTCTTGTTTGGTTTGTTGTTGTTGTTTTTTAACCTGGAAAATTAAAAAGATGATCAGACTAGCCACAGAAGACCAGATCATTGCAGTTTTACTGTAGCTAAGCCAGTCTCATCTTTTTGCAATGTTCTAAAATGAAAAGTATGTATGGCAGGTTGTTTAATATACGAAGCTGAAATTCATGCCCTGGTTTTGTTTTACTTAATTAAATTATGAGATGAGTTTTTAGGTGAATGCATTTGATGTTGACACAGGATATTGGGGACAGAGTAGAAGCCAGATTTGGTTATGTTTAACTTAGGAAACAGCACTGTGCAGTCACCTAAAAACTCATCTCATAATTTAATTAAGTAAAACAAAACCAG
>NW_020927271.1:0-590 GCF_003984885.1 Neopelma chrysocephalum
AAAACAACCCCAACAAACCCAAAATAACTAAAAAACCCCAAAGTACCAAATCCCCCAAACAACCAACAGACCCTCCCAACAAAAACCCCACAACAGAAGGATGTTATGTCTTACCTGTATTCTTGGTGCTGAATCAGATGCCGAGTTTATTTATATTCACTGCTCTACCTCCTCTAAGACACCCAGCCAACATTGTAAAAAGCACCAAGAATACAGGTAAGACATAACATCCTTCTGTTGTGGGGTTTTTGTTGGGAGGGTCTGTTGGTTGTTTGGGGGATTTGGTACTTTGGGGTTTTTTAGTTATTTTGGGTTTGTTGGGGTTGTTTTAGGCAAATGAAGGCAGTATTTTCCTTTAATATTTTCCGACACCTTCCTTTGTGAGTTTCCCTCTTCCCGCATCATGGCATGAGTGAATTAGCCCATCTTTCATTTTGGAAGAGGAAGTATCCATTTGCCCAAAACAACCCCAACAAACCCAAAATAACTAAAAAACCCCAAAGTACCAAATCCCCCAAACAACCAACAGACCCTCCCAACAAAAACCCCACAACAGAAGGATGTTATGTCTTACCTGTATTCTTGGTGCT
>NW_020927272.1:0-573 GCF_003984885.1 Neopelma chrysocephalum
GGAGAGAAGGAGATGACACATAATGACACGGGAGAAAGTGTAAATTAGATGGGGAATGAGTTGCAAGTTCAACCCAAACACCTGCCCTTCAATGTCATAAGTTGCATCACAAGCTGTGGCTGTGGGAGCCCTGCCAGCATGCAGCACCTCTTCCCTGGCCTGTCCTTATCCACATCCATATCCATGACAACACAACAGACAGGTACCAGAGCAGGCCAGGTAAGAGGTGCTGCATGCTGGCAGGGCTCCCACAGCCACAGCTTGTGATGCAACTTATGACATTGAAGGGCAGGTGTTTGGGTTGAACTTGCAACTCATTCCCCATCTAATTTACACTTTCTCCCGTGTCATTATGTGTCATCTCCTTCTCTCCTTGTGATCTGATTTATTGTGGTGGGATTGGTTCATCCTTTGCCTGAGAAAACAGCGTATACCCCAGCACTGAAGACTGGCAGCGGGATGACAAATAGGTTTGGGTGATGGACTCTGACCCTCTTCAGACCTTTCAGCCACATTCAGATCACAGGGAGAGAAGGAGATGACACATAATGACACGGGAGAAAGTGTAAATTA
>NW_020927273.1:0-503 GCF_003984885.1 Neopelma chrysocephalum
CTTGTATAGAGCCTAATTTTGTGAAAGGACATGCAATCTCAACACATCCCACACCTTGATCATTGTAGCAACAGATCATAACAGAGCCCTAGAGAACTAAAAAGGGAATCTTAGTCTTTTGTCAACACTCTTAGGTTGCTCAGAGACTGATCTTGTTTCCTGTAATTTTTTCCTGGAATACTTGCTCTTGAGGGGTTGGCAAAAGACTAAGATTCCCTTTTTAGTTCTCTAGGGCTCTGTTATGATCTGTTGCTACAATGATCAAGGTGTGGGATGTGTTGAGATTGCATGTCCTTTCACAAAATTAGGCTCTATACAAGAAAAACACGTGGGCTTTATGGTTATCTGCAACTTGAAGGCTCTTGTAAATGCCTGTGTTTTACTTGTATAGAGCCTAATTTTGTGAAAGGACATGCAATCTCAACACATCCCACACCTTGATCATTGTAGCAACAGATCATAACAGAGCCCTAGAGAACTAAAAAGGGAATCTTAGTCTTTTG
>NW_020927274.1:0-461 GCF_003984885.1 Neopelma chrysocephalum
CTTCCCCAGGCCCTGTTGCCCCAGCTCCTTTCCCATCCCAATGCCCATCCCCATCTTCATCCTCACACCCATCTCCATCCTGTTCCTCATCTCCCTCCTCATCCCCATCCTCGTCTCCATCTCCATCCTCATTCACATCCCCATCCCCATCCTCATCCTCATCCTCACCCCCATTCCCCACTCACAATCCCAGACCCATCCCCATCCTCACTCCCCATATCCACCCCCTTCCCCATCCCCTGGCCCGCCCCGTCTCCTGGCCCCGCCCCCTGCCATGACTCAGCACACCTCCCCGGCCGCCCATTGGCCGCCCGCCAGGCACGCGCACGGTCGGGGCGCGCCATTGGTGCGGAAGGGCGTGACGTCACCGCCGGCGGGCGGGCGGCGGGAGCGTGACTAAGCACGGGGCGCGCTGAGTCAGCGGGACGGGTGATAAAGGCGCGGGGCGGCGGGGCCGGGGG
>NW_020927275.1:0-850 GCF_003984885.1 Neopelma chrysocephalum
AGCAACTAATTTTTGTCTAGTCACACTCCAATTATGTCAAGAGAGAGTATGCCATTCTTTATAAATATTACAACTAAAAAAAGCAAGAGTGATAAGTTTTCCTTGGTTTTATCCACAGCATTAGGCAAGCACAAGCCACAAATATCTCAGGAGCTCTCTGAACACAGAAACTTTAGTGAGGCCCTAGTCGAGAGCTTGGAATTGAAGTACAAATCCAAAGCCCACACTCGGAAGTCTTTTTATTCTTTAAAAACCATCCCTTAACATTGTAACACGCACAAGAACAAAACACACCGGGCTCTGCTATCACTTTTTCCCCGGACCTAATGAAGGGGGTCTCCAGCAGCAGCACTGGCATCTGCCACTACCCACTGCCTCGCGGTATAGGGACAGTTCCCCAGGACACAGGTTATCCCACCCTGATGAGCCCTCCTGGAGGATCCAGCCCCGGGGGTCGGTCCCCGTTGGCGGCAGCCGCACTTACCCAGCTGTTTGCAGGTGCGCTCCGAGCAGTGCTCGCCCAGCCAGGGGAGCTCCATAGCGCGGCGGGACCCTCGCCCGAGGACACGGACCGAGCAGGAGCAGGAACACAATCGCAATCCCGGCCCCGCCGCCCCGCGCCTTTATCACCCGTCCCGCTGACTCAGCGCGCCCCGTGCTTAGTCACGCTCCCGCCGCCCGCCCGCCGGCGGTGACGTCACGCCCTTCCGCACCAATGGCGCGCCCCGACCGTGCGCGTGCCTGGCGGGCGGCCAATGGGCGGCCGGGGAGGTGTGCTGCGTCATGGCAGGGGGGCGGGGCCAGGGGGACGGGGCGGGGCCAGGGGATGGGGAAGGGGGTGGATATGGGG
>NW_020927276.1:0-626 GCF_003984885.1 Neopelma chrysocephalum
CCCCCCCAGGACACAGGTTATCCCACCCTGACGAGCCCTCCCGGAGGATCCAGTCCTGGGGGTCGGTCCCCCGGTCCCCGTTCGCGGCAGCCGCACTTACCCAGCTGTTTGCAGGCGCGCTCCGAGCAGTGCTCGCCAAGCCAGGGGAGCTCCATAGCGCGGCGGGACCCTCGCCCGAGGACACGGACCGAGCAGGAGCAGGAACACAATTGCAATCCCGGCCCCGCCGCCCCGCGCCTTTATCACCCTTCCCGCTGACTCAGCGCGCCCCGTGCTTAGTCACGCTCCCGCCGCCCGCCCGCCGGCGGTGACGTCACGCCCTTCCGCACCAATGGCGCGCCCCGACCGTGCGCGTGCCTGGCGGGCGGCCAATGGGCGGCCGGGGAGGTGTGCTGAGTCATGGCAGGGGGCGGGGCCAGGAGACGGGGCGGGCCAGGGGATGGGGAAGGGGGTGGATATGGGGAGTGAGGATGGGGATGGGTCTGGGATTGTGAGTGGGGAATGGGGGTGAGGATGAGGATGAGGATGGGGATGGGGATGTGAATGAGGATGGAGATGGAGACGAGGATGGGGATGAGGAGGGAGATGAGGAACAGGATGGAGATGGGTGTGAGGATGAAGATGGG
>NW_020927277.1:0-469 GCF_003984885.1 Neopelma chrysocephalum
AGCAACTAATTTTTGTCTAGTCACACTCCAATTATGTCAAGAGAGAGCATGCCACTCTTTAAAAATATTACAACTAAAAAAAGCAAGAGTGATAAGTTTTCCTTGGTTTTATCCACAGCATTAGACGAGCACAAGCCACAAATACCTCAGGAGCTCTCTGAACACAGAAACTTTAGTGAGGCCCTAGTCGAGAGCTTGGAATTGAAATACAAATCCAAAGCCCACACTCAGAAGTCTTTTTACTCTTTAAAAACATCCCTTAGTCTTTTTATTCTTTAAAAACCATCCCTTAACAGTTTAACACGTACAAGAACAAAACACACCGGGCTCTGCTATCACTTTTTCCCCGGACCTACTGAAGGGGGTCTCCAGCAGCAGCACTGGCATCTGCCACTACCCACAGCCTCCGGGTGTAGGGACAGCCCCCCCAGGACACAGGTTATCCCACCCTGACGAGCCCTCCCGGAGG
>NW_020927278.1:0-476 GCF_003984885.1 Neopelma chrysocephalum
CCCCCCCAGGACACAGGTTATCCCACCCTGACGAGCCCTCCCGGAGGATCCAGTCCTGGGGGTCGGTCCCCCGGTCCCCGTTCGCGGCAGCCGCACTTACCCAGCTGTTTGCAGGCGCGCTCCGAGCAGTGCTCGCCAAGCCAGGGGAGCTCCATAGCGCGGCGGGACCCTCGCCCGAGGACACGGACCGAGCAGGAGCAGGAACACAATTGCAATCCCGGCCCCGCCGCCCCGCGCCTTTATCACCCTTCCCGCTGACTCAGCGCGCCCCGTGCTTAGTCACGCTCCCGCCGCCCGCCCGCCGGCGGTGACGTCACGCCCTTCCGCACCAATGGCGCGCCCCGACCGTGCGCGTGCCTGGCGGGCGGCCAATGGGCGGCCGGGGAGGTGTGCTGAGTCATGGCAGGGGGCGGGGCCAGGAGACGGGGCGGGCCAGGGGATGGGGAAGGGGGTGGATATGGGGAGTGAGGATGGGG
>NW_020927279.1:0-684 GCF_003984885.1 Neopelma chrysocephalum
CGTGGGCAATGGTCGTGGCCATGCTAGACATCTGCTGTGACCCCTCAGCACAGCAGTGCCCTGCTTTTGGGGTCCCCAGCAGCCCTCTGTGCCCCCAGCCTTGCCTGCTGCTGGGTGCTCCCCATGAGCATCATATCAGCTCTGCCCTCGGCCTTGCCCCCTCCTCACACCCCACAAAGCTGCCATGTGGTTTTGGTGCCCTGCACGTAGCTAATGTCAATTTGTAAGACAATACTTCAGAATTACTTAGTGAAAACACAGACAGCATTGTACAGCTGGTAGCAACATTGATTGAAGTGATATTTAATCCAAGGAAAATACATGATACATAGTGTAGGATTCCTCGCTTATCCATCGTATAATGCAGTTCATGGGGATTAAATATCCCTTCAATCAATGTTGCTACCAGCTGTACAATGCTGTCTGTGTTTTCACTAAGTAATTCTGAAGTATTGTCTTACAAATTGACATTAGCTACGTGCAGGGCACCAAAACCACATGGCAGCTTTGTGGGGTGTGAGGAGGGGGCAAGGCCGAGGGCAGAGCTGATATGATGCTCATGGGGAGCACCCAGCAGCAGGCAAGGCTGGGGGCACAGAGGGCTGCTGGGGACCCCAAAAGCAGGGCACTGCTGTGCTGAGGGGTCACAGCAGATGTCTAGCATGGCCACGACCATTGCCCACG
>NW_020927280.1:0-510 GCF_003984885.1 Neopelma chrysocephalum
AATGTGCTGGTTTAAAAGTTAACCAGCAAGGCAAAATGAACTCAATTCAAAAGAGAGATTTATAAGTCAGAATAACAATTTATTAAAATAATGCAATAAGTACAATTATACAGACAGACAATTGGTTTTAATCCACAAAACCCAAATGTACAAACCCAGCACCCTGGGGTATGAACAAAAGTGGTGTACCTTGGCCCACCCCCCGAGTCCAAAGCAAAGGGAGAGGGAATAAACCTGCTGGTGGGAGAGCTGCTGCAGTCTGGTCAGAAGTGGTGATTGCAGTCCAGTCGAGGGTGGTGGTCTCAGCCTGGTTGGGAGCAGCGGTGGTCTGCTGTCTTCCTCTGGGTCCCACGAGAGAGAGCCCCAAGGCTCTGAAACTCCCAGTTATATACTCTCCAGTTCAGGCGGGAGTGCTCAGTCCCTCCCTCAGAGTAGGGAATTCCATAAAAGGGCATGTGGATGCTCAGTCCCTCTTATCAGAGCGGGGAATTCCATATAAGGATATCAGAG
>NW_020927281.1:0-4286 GCF_003984885.1 Neopelma chrysocephalum
TACACAGTTTTGGGTTACACCCATCCAGGGATGAATTGGTCCCAGCCATTCTAACCAGGACATTATCCACCCCTTATTCTATGCCATCCATGTCATGCCCAAATTAACCCCCTTAAAAACTATGTCTCTTTAAAACTATATACACATATGTACAATGAAACATTACGGACCATTCTCACTCAAAATTAGGTCCCCTTGTGGTACACAACGTGTCTCCCCATCTTTTTGCATTACCCACCAGGTGAAACCAGGTCCTTGAGCAAAAACAATCCCTCGGATGGGTTTGCCTTTGCTTGAGGTGGGACTAATCCAAACAGTCTTCCCTAACATACCTCTCATATGCACCACGGGGACTTTATCTCCATCTACAGTATGCAAAGGTTCTGATTGGGCAGGGCCAGCTCGATTAATGGAGCCTCGCGTGTTGACCAACCAGGTGGCCTTTGCTAAATGCAGCTCCCAGTGTTTAAGAGTCTCCCCACACAGTGCCTTCAGGGTGGTTTTCAGCAGTCCGTTGCACCGTTCAACTTTTCCAGCAGCTGGTGCATGGTAGGGGATATGATACACCCACTCAATGCCGTGCTCTCTGGCCCAGGTGTCTACGAGGCCATTCTTGAAATGGGTCCCATTATCAGACTCAATTCTCTCCGGGGTGCCGTGTCGCCACAGGACTTGTTTTTCAAGGCCCAGGATGGTATTCCGGGCAGTGGCATGAGGTACGGGGTATGTCTCCAGCCATCCAGTACTTCCTTCTACCATGGTAAGTACGTAGCGCTTGCCCTGGCGGGTTTTGGGGAGCGTGATGTAGTCAACTTGCCAGGCTTCCCCATACCTGTACTTTGACCACCGTCCACCATACCATAGAGGCTTCACCCGCTTGGCCTGCTTGATGGCAGCACATGTCTCACAGTCATGGATGACCTGTGAGACAATGTCCTTGGTTAAGTCCACCCCTCGGTCCTGAGCCCATCTGTATGTTGCATCTCTCCCCTGGTGACCGGAGGCGTCATGGGCCCATCGAGCCAGAAATAATTCTCCTTTGTGTTGCCAATCCAGATCCACCTGAGAGACTTTAATCCTGGCAGCTCGGTCCGCCTGCTCGTTGTTGCGATGCTCCTCATTAGCCCGTTTCTTGCGTACGTGAGCGTCTACGTGACCGACCTTCACACTCAGCTTCTCTACCCGGCCAGCGATGTCCTGCCACATCTCCGCCGCCCAGATGGGTTTCCCTTGGCGCTGCCAGTTGGCCTTTTTCCATCGCTCTAGCCATCCCCACAGAGCATTGGCCACCATCCATGAGTCAGTGTAGATATAGAGTCTTGGCCACTTCTCTCGTTCAGCTATATCCAAAGCCAACTGAACGGCTTTAAGCTCTGCGAACTGACTTGGCCCACCTTGTCCTTCGGTTGCTTCTGCAACTCGCCGTGTGGGACTCCACACGGCTGCCTTCCATTTTCGGTTTGTCCCTACAATGCGGCAGGAGCCATCCGTGAAGAGCGCATATCGCCTTTCATCTGCTGGTAGCTTGTCATATGGTGGGGCCTCCTCAGCCCGTGTCACCTGCTCCTCTTCTTCTTCAGAGGATAGTCCGAAACTCTCACCTTCGGGCCAATTGGTGATAATTTCCAGAATCCCAGGGCGATTAGGATTCCCTATCCGGGTTCGTTGTGTGATCAGAGCGATCCACTTACTCCATGTGGCATCGGTGGCGTGATGTGTAGCAGGAACTCTCCCCTTGAACATCCAGCCCAGCACTGGTAGTCGGGGTGCCAGGAGGAGCTGCGCTTCGGTGCCGATCACTTCTGAGGCAGCTCGAAGCCCTTCATAAGCAGCCAGGATCTCTTTCTCAGTTGGTGTATAGCTGGCTTCAGATCCTTTGTATCCCCGACTCCAGAATCCCAGCGGTCATCCTCGGGTCTCCCCAGGCACTTTCTGCCAGAGGCTCCAAGAAGGGCCATTCTTCCCGGCTGCAGTGTAGAGCACGTTCTTCACGTCCTGTCCTGTCCTTACTGGCCCAAGGGCTACCGCATGGGCAATCTCCTGTTTGATTTGTTCAAAGGCCTGTTGTTGTTCAGGGCCCCACTGGAAATCGTTTTTCTTCCGTGTCACAAGGTAGAGAGGGCTTACAATTTGACTGTACTCGGGAATATGCATCCTCCAAAAGCCCACAGCGCCTAGGAAAGCCTGTGTTTCCTTCTTGCTGGTTGGTGGGGACATGGCTGCTATTTTGTTAATTACCTCCGTTGGAATTAGGCGACGTCCATCTTGCCACTTCACTCCTAAGAACTGAATTTCCTGAGCAGGTCCCTTGACCTTACTTCGTTTAATGGCAAAACCAGCTCTTAGGAGGATCTGGATTATCTTCTCTCCTTTCTCGAAGACTTCCCCCGCTGTGTTCCCCCATACAATGATGTCATCAATGTACTGTAGATGTTCTGGAGCCTCACCCTTTTCCAGTGCAGTCTGGATCAGTCCATGGCAAATGCTGGGACTGTGTTTCCACCCCTGAGGCAGTCGATTCCAGGTGTACTGCACACCTCTCCAAGTGAAAGCAAATTGTGGCCTGCACTCCGCTGCCAAAGGAATGGAGAAGAAGGCGTTGGCAATGTCAATGGTGGCATACCACTTGGCTGCCTTGGACTCCAGCTCGTACTGGAGCTCCAGCATGTCCGGCACAGCAGCGCTCAGGGGTGGTGTGACTTCATTGAGTCCACGGTAATCCACTGTCAGCCTCCACTCTCCGCTGGATTTACACACTGGCCATATAGGGCTATTAAAGGGTGAGTGAGTCTTGCTGACCACCCCCTGGGTCTCCAGTTCACGGATCATCTTATGTATGGGAGTCACAGAGTCTCGGTCGGTGCGGTATTGCCGACGGTGCACGGTTGCTGTGGCTATCGGTACCAACTGTTCTTCAACCTTCAGCAGTCCCACAGCAGAGGGGTCTTCTGAGAGGCCAGGCAAGGTGTTCAACTGTCTAATTTCCTCTGCCTCCACAGTAGCTATGCCAAACGCCCAACGAAGTCCTTTTGGGTCTTTGAAATACCCACTCCTCAGGTAATCTATGCCAAGGATACACGGGGCATCTGGACCCGTCACGATGGGGTGTCTGTGCCATTCCTTCCCAGTCAGGCTCACTTCAGCTTCCAGTACAGTCAGCTGTTGGGATCCCCCTGTCACCCCAGAAATAGAGATGGATTCTGCCCCTATGTATCTTGATGGCATCAAAGTACATTGTGCGTCGGTGTCAACTAAAGCCTTATATCTTTGTGGCTCTGATGTGCCAGGCCACCGAATCCACACTGTCCAATAGACTCGATTGTCCCTCTCCTCTACCTGGCTAGAGGCAGGGCACCCCTAGTCCTGGTCATGGTACTCGTTGCGCTCTTCTTGTAAGTATGACCTGGAAGTCCCTTCAAGAGGATCAGACATATCATCATTCCTGGGCCGTCTGGAGTCTTGCCTACGAGAGACTGGAGCAGCATTCATCCTCAAAGAGTTCCTTGTGGTACTTGTCCCTCTTTTCAATTCACGTACCCGGGCTGCTAAGGAAGAGGTGGGTTTCCCATCCCACTTCCTCATATCTTCTCCGTGCTCTTGGAGGTAAAACCATAGATTGCCACGTGGAGTGTACCCTCTCTCCTTAGCTGGGGGACGCTGGCTCCTGATAGCAGAGACCCTTGTTTGTCCTGGCGAGGTATGGAAGATCCCTTCCTTAATTTCTTCTCTTAGCCTCTGGTGTCCTTCTTCAATCTTCTCTTCCAGGCTTCGGACATGTTCAGCCAGTTTGGTTTCTACCGATGAGACGTGGGCTCGTAACGGGGCGGTGACAGTGTCTTCATAAATCCTGAGTTTGCTGACCAATGCACCAACCTTGTCCTCTCCCTCCCTCCATTGCAGCGTTGCTAGGTAGCGGGAATACATTTCTGGCCCGAGTCGTGCAAACTTCAACCACATCTGGGATGTGCACTGTACACCATCTGGACTTTTAGGAAATCTTTCGTCCTCTGAAAAGATTATCTCCAGTACAGCCAATTCTCTCAAGCACCGGATTCCTTGTTCCATCGTGTTCCACTGTCCTTGCTGTACGTGGAGGTCCTCCTTGCAAAGGTATCTCTCCCTTACACTGGACAACAGTCGCCGCCAGAGGCTGAGAGTTTCCTGCCTCCTTCCAATCCCCTGATCAATGACGACATCTCGAGACAGGGATCCCAGTTGTCTTGCTTAACTTCCATCTAGAATTGTGTCGTTAGCGGCGGCATCCCAGATTCGGAGCAGCCAGGTCA
>NW_020927281.1:4386-5387 GCF_003984885.1 Neopelma chrysocephalum
TATTGGTTTCTGTTGTCCTTCTGGCTCCTCGATGGTTTGTGTGGGCATGGTGCCAGTTGATTTATTTCTTACTCCCTCCGACTCAGCTGTAGTTTGTGTGGACGTGGTGCCAGTTGATTTGCTCCTTCTCTCCTCCCCCTGGCAGTGCTGTACCATGTCAAGCAGTGCCCGGTAAGCAGTGGCCAGGGCCCAGCAGGTTGCTGTGAGCTGACCATCTCTGGAGCTGCCAGAGCATTTTTCCTTTACCAGTTTTATCATGCTGACAGGATCCTGCAGTTGTTCAGGGGTGAATTTCCAGATCATGGGAGGAGAAAACTTCTCCAAATACTGGCCGATGTCCTCCCACTTCCCGTGCCACTCAGCGTTATCCATTCCCAGGACAGGCGTCCAAACAGCCTCCCTAGAAGGCCCTGTTCTGACCCTAAGCATGGTGTAAACAGTACAGAGCAGACAGAGCAGCAGACAGAGCAACACTAACAATAACATTATGCCGTCCTTAGCATCAAAAGGAAAATCAATATTTTCAAAAACTGTTGTACCAGGTCTGAAGGGAAAGAAGGAGGTGAGAGGCTGGAAACCACCATTCCCCACTGTTCCCCCAAAGGGCTGGGTGCAATTTTTAATGAGGCCCCAGAGGTAGCAACCTAAACCAGGACAGGTAAACAGGACTGAATACACATTTACAATGAAACTCATTGCTTCTGAGGTTATGATGACATAAACATAGTATACTAGTAAAGCAATTTGGATCCCTCTCCCTGGTCTTAAAGAGAGCATTAAAAACGGCAAATAGTACCCCATTTGTGGAAATATGAACATGCTCAGATAAAACACCCATGTGAATGCACCAAACAACATGTTGATCGGGGAGTTTCTGTATCCAAATACACAGATGCTTAAAATGAAATTGTGATTCTGACTTCTCTCTCTCTGCCCCAACGTTTGGGCGCCAAAAATGTGCTGGTTTAAAAGTTAACCAGCAAGGCAAAATGAACTCAATT
>NW_020927282.1:0-926 GCF_003984885.1 Neopelma chrysocephalum
GGGGCTAGGAATCAGAATTGGATTTTGGGCCTGCTGAAACCATGACAAAAAAATGGTAGCAGAGGATGGTTTCGATCAGATAAAAGATACTTGAGATAACAAGAAAGTTTCCAGACAAACCACAGGCTGTACTATTGTTGATAAAGTAAGGCTATAGTAATGTAAGTGCTTGATATAGAGTTAAGTTCATAGTAGAATTGTACTAATGTGTAGTGAAGAGATTTTGATTATATTTGGATTTATAGAAGAGTATATGTTGATTGCAGAGTATTAGAATTGTTGTGATATGTTTAGATTTTGCAGGAGCAGGGGGTGGAGTGTTGTAGTGGTTTGAACCAGGTTTTCCCCCTAAAACTAAGAAAGTGGTAACCCCCAGGGGGTGGTGACCCTTGGGGCTTGACCAATCAGTGCTCCTGCAAAATATAAACATATCTCTGGAGACCGGAAAAAGAAGCAGTAGTACTTGTTGTGAGAAGAAGAGGTGGCCATGTTGTAGAGGCCACGAGGAGAAGGGGCTCTGGCCCCTTGGGGGCCTCTGCCCCCCCCCAGCCCCCGGTTGGGGGGCTGCAGGGACTCAGAACTGGGCTGAGTGCCTGTGGCTAAGAGCTGGGAGAATTTCTCCCGGTAGGCAGCCTTGGGAGACGCTGGGAGCAGACGGAGCAGCAGTAGACACAGCAGCGTCCGAAGAGCAGTGGCAAAGAACCAACTGATAAGGACCAAAAGGAGCAGCAGAAGCCGGTATGCTGCATGGAAGACACAGAGATGTCTGAAGAGAAGGAAGAAGCAGCAGCAGGAGTAGAACCGAGCCAGCAGCAGGAACAGAGTTTTGGAGGGTAAGAACTGGACAAACCAAAACCCCCAAACTCACTAGAGACCCCTCCGAGAAAGAGGAGGGGGTGGTGGACTGAGAGGAGTCCTAAAGTGCA
>NW_020927283.1:0-735 GCF_003984885.1 Neopelma chrysocephalum
CCGAGAAAGAGGAGGGGGTGGTGGACTGAGAGGAGTCCTAAAGTGCAATATGCACTGCTGAGAGGAGCTAGGAAGCTCATGGCCTCCTGAGAGATAAGCCAGGACGGCCGAAGGAATGTGTGTGTGTGGGGGGTGACCTTGGCCCCCCCTGCTCCAGCTTCAGAGAAGCTGGCAGCCATCTTTGAGGCAGAGCATGGGAGCTCTGCACAGGGGCTTGATTTCCCCTGAAGATACCAGACTGTCACGAAGACCCCCGTGCTTCGTGATATGACCATGGTGTAGCGGCCGTGTCTGGGGTTACGCAGCCCATGGAAAGACCCCTTGTTTGGAGACAGGGGCCAAGAGAGACTTGGAAACCTCCCTCGTGTGTGCTGGCAGAGAGCCAGCAACTGTTTCTGGTGGAAGAGAAGAAGAGAACCTGCTGCCTAGAGAGGAAGACCTGTTGCTCAGAGACTGGAAGGGGTCTTTTCTTCTTCTTCTCTCCTGGACTTTTATTTGGAGGGAGAAGAGATTTGGCCCATTGTAAATATTACTGTCATGGTAGAGATAGATATAGAGTTAAGATTGTATGCAGTGTATTATAGTTAGTATTTATTTGTATAGTCTTTGTAATATATTCCTTTCCCCATATTGAGTCTCGTGTTTTTGTCTGGAAAACCCATCTCACATGGGGTTGAGATGTGGGTGGGGGGCTAGGAATCAGAATTGGATTTTGGGCCTGCTGAAACCATGACA
>NW_020927284.1:0-383 GCF_003984885.1 Neopelma chrysocephalum
GGAGGAGGAGGAGGAAGATAAAAAGGAAGAGGAGGATAAAAAGGAAGGGGAGGAAGAAGAGGAGGAGGAGAAAGAAAATTAGGAGATGCAGGAAGAGGAGGAAAAAAAGAGAGGAGGAAGATGAAGATGAGAAGAAGGAAGAAGATGAGGAGGACAAGGAGGAAGAAGAAGCTGAGGAGTAGGGGGAGGAGGAAGCAGATGAGGAGGATGAGGAGGAAGAATAAGATGAGAAGGAAGAAGAGGAAGGGGAAGAAGAGGAGAGGAAAGAGAGAGATGAGGAAGACAAAGGAATATGAGAAGGGGAAGGAGAAGAAAGAGTAAGAAGAGAAGCAGGAAGAGGAAGAGGAGGAGGAGGAGGAGGAAGATAAAAAGGAAGAGGAGGA
>NW_020927285.1:0-354 GCF_003984885.1 Neopelma chrysocephalum
AGGGGATTATTGTGTATACCTTGTGTCCATGGAGAGTGTAAATAAGTCTTTCTTCTAAGAGGTCCAGAATCTTAAGAGTACCATCAGTAGAAGCAGTGATGAGGTAGTTACCAGAAGGATGGAATGATACACAATTAACCCCTGCTCTGTGAACTAATTTACAGAAGACAATATTCAAAGGCTGTAGATATCTACTAAGAGGAAATGTACACTTTATTTCTTTGCTCTTTTCTACTTCCCAAAGAACAGCCTACTTCGTTTAAGGGAAAAACAACCAAAGTGCTGGGGCATAGCAGATTCTCCAAAGTATTTGCTTAGTTCTGTTCAAAAAATTAAGAGATGCAAAGAAATAAA
>NW_020927286.1:0-5461 GCF_003984885.1 Neopelma chrysocephalum
TACACCCATCCAGGGATGAATTGGTCCCAGCCGTTCTAACCAGGACATTATCCACCCCTTATTCTATGCCATCCATGTCATGCCCAAATTAACCCCCTTAAAAACTATGTCTCTTTAAAACTATATACACATATGTACAATGAAACATTACGGACCATTCTCACTCAAAATTAGGTCCCCTTGTGGTACACAACGTGTCTCCCCATCTTTTTGCATTACCCACCAGGTGAAACCAGGTCCTTGAGCAAAAACAATCCCTCGGATGGGTTTGCCTTTGCTTGAGGTGGGACTAATCCAAACAGTCTTCCCTAACATACCTCTCATATGCACCACGGGGACTTTATCTCCATCTACAGTATGCAAAGGTTCTGATTGGGCAGGGCCAGCTCGATTAATGGAGCCTCGCGTGTTGACCAACCAGGTGGCCTTTGCTAAATGCAGCTCCCAGTGTTTGAGAGTCTCCCCACACAGTGCCTTCAGGGTGGTTTTCAGCAGTCCGTTGCACCGTTCAACTTTTCCAGCAGCTGGTGCATGGTAGGGGATATGATACACCCACTCAATGCCGTGCTCTCTGGCCCAGGTGTCTACGAGACCATTCTTGAAATGGGTCCCATTATCAGACTCAATTCTCTCTGGCGTGCCGTGTCGCCACAGGACTTGTTTTTCAAGGCCCAGGATGGTATTCCGGGCAGTGGCATGAGGTACGGGGTATGTCTCCAGCCATCCAGTACTTCCTTCTACCATGGTAAGTACGTAGCGCTTGCCCTGGCGGGTTTTGGGGAGTGTGATGTAGTCAACTTGCCAGGCTTCCCCATACCTGTACTTTGACCACCGTCCACCATACCATAGAGGCTTCACCCGCTTGGCCTGCTTGATGGCAGCACATGTCTCACAGTCATGGATGACCTGTGAGACAATGTCCTTGGTTAAGTCCACCCCTCGGTCCTGAGCCCATCTGTATGTTGCATCTCTCCCCTGGTGACCGGAGGCGTCATGGGCCCATCGAGCCAGAAATAATTCTCCTTTATGTTGCCAATCCAGATCCACCTGAGAGACTTTAATCCTGGCAGCTCGGTCCGCCTGCTTGTTGTTGCGATGCTCCTCATTAGCCCGTTTCTTGCGTACGTGAGCGTCTACGTGACCGACCTTCACACTCAGCTTCTCTACCCGGCCAGCGATGTCCTGCCACATCTCCGCCGCCCAGATGGGTTTCCCTTGGCGCTCCCAGTTGGCCTTTCTCCATCGCTCTAGCCATCCCCACAGAGCATTGGCCACCATCCATGAGTCAGTGTAGATATAGAGTCTTGGCCACTTCTCTCGTTCAGCTATATCCAAAGCCAATTGAACGGCTTTAAGCTCTGCGAACTGACTTGACCCACCTTGTCCTTCGGTTGCTTCTGCAACTCGCCGTGTGGGACTCCACACGGCTGCCTTCCATTTTCGGTTTGTCCCTACAATGCGGCAGGAGCCATCCGTGAAGAGCGCATATCGCCTTTCATCTGCTGGTAGCTTGTCATATGGTGGGGCCTCCTCAGCCCGTGTCACCTGCTCCTCTTCTTCTTCAGAGGATAGTCCGAAACTCTCACCTTCGGGCCAATTGGTGATAATTTCCAGAATCCCAGGGCGATTAGGATTCCCTATCCGGGTTCGTTGTGTGATCAGAGCGATCCACTTACTCCATGTGGCATCGGTGGCGTGATGTGTAGCAGGAACTCTCCCCTTGAACATCCAGCCCAGCACTGGTAGTCGGGGTGCCAGGAGGAGCTGCGCTTCGGTGCCGATCACTTCTGAGGCAGCTCGAAGCCCTTCATAAGCAGCCAGGATCTCTTTCTCAGTTGGTGTATAGCTGGCTTCAGATCCTTTGTATCCCCGACTCCAGAATCCCAGCGGTCGTCCTCGGGTCTCCCCAGGCACTTTCTGCCAGAGGCTCCAAGAAGGGCCATTCTTCCCGGCTGCAGTGTAGAGCACGTTCTTCACGTCCTGTCCTGTCCTTACTGGCCCAAGGGCTACCGCATGGGCAATCTCCCGTTTGATTTGTTCAAAGGCCTGTTGTTGTTCAGGGCCCCACTGGAAATCATTTTTCTTCCGTGTCACAAGGTAGAGAGGGCTTACAATTTGACTGTACTCGGGGATATGCATCCTCCAAAAGCCCACAGCGCCTAGGAAAGCCTGTGTTTCCTTCTTGCTGGTTGGTGGGGACATGGCTGCTATTTTGTTAATTACCTCCGTTGGAATTAGGCGACGTCCATCTTGCCACTTCACTCCTAAGAACTGAATTTCCTGAGCAGGTCCCTTGACCTTACTTCGTTTAATGGCAAAACCAGCTCTTAGGAGGATCTGGATTATCTTCTCTCCTTTCTCGAAGACTTCCCCCGCTGTGTTCCCCCATACAATGATGTCATCAATGTACTGTAGATGTTCTGGAGCCTCGCCCTTTTCCAGTGCAGTCTGGATCAGTCCATGGCAAATGCTGGGACTGTGTTTCCAGCCCTGAGGCAGTCGATTCCAGGTGTACTGCACACCTCTCCAAGTGAAAGCAAATTGTGGCCTGCACTCCGCTGCCAAAGGAATGGAGAAGAAGGCGTTGGCAATGTCAATGGTGGCATACCACTTGGCTGCCTTGGACTCCAGCTCGTACTGGAGCTCCAGCATGTCCGGCACAGCAGCACTCAGGGGTGGTGTGACTTCATTGAGTCCACGGTAATCCACCGTCAGCCTCCACTCTCCGCTGGACTTACGCACTGGCCATATAGGGCTATTAAAGGGTGAGCGAGTCTTGCTGACCACCCCCTGGGTCTCCAGTTCACGGATCATCTTATGTATGGGAGTCACAGAGTCTCGGTCGGTGCGGTATTGCCGACGGTGCACGGTTGCTGTGGCTATCGGTACCAACTGTTCTTCAACCTTCAGCAGTCCCACAGCAGAGGGGTCCTCTGAGAGGCCAGGCAAGGTGTTCAACTGTCTAATTTCCTCTGCCTCCACAGTAGCTATGCCAAACGCCCAACAAAGTCCTTTTGGGTCTTTGAAATACCCACTCCTCAGGTAATCTATGCCAAGGATGCACGGGGCCTCTGGGCCAGTCACAATGGGGTGTCTGTGCCATTCCTTCCCAGTCAGGCTCACTTCAGCTTCCAGTACAGTTAGCTGTTGGGATCCCCCTGTCACCCCAGAAATAGAGATGGATTCTGCCCCTATGTATCTTGATGGCATCAAAGTACATTGTGCGCCGGTGTCAACTAAAGCCTTATATCTTTGTGGCTCTGATGTGCCAGGCCACCGAATCCACACTGTCCAATAGACTCGATTGTCCCTCTCCTCTACCTGGCTAGAGGCAGGGCACCCCTAGTCCTGGTCATGGTACTCGTTGCGCTCTTCTTGTAAGTATGACCTGGAGGTCCCTTCAAGAGGATCAGACATATCATCATTCCTGGGCCGTCTGGAGTCTTGCCTACGAGAGACTGGAGCAGCATTCATCCTCAAAGAGTTCCTTGTGGTACTTGTCCCTCTTTTCAATTCACGTACCCGGGCTGCTAAGGAAGAGGTGGGTTTCCCATCCCACTTCCTCATATCTTCTCCGTGCTCTTGGAGGTAAAACCATAGATTGCCACGTGGAGTGTACCCTCTCTCCTTAGCTGGGGGACGCTGGCTCCTGATAGCAGAGACCCTTGTTTGTCCTGGCGAGGTATGGAAGATCCCTTCCTTAATTTCTTCTCTTAGCCTCTGGTGTCCTTCTTCAATCTTCTCTTCCAGGCTTCGGACATGTTCAGCCAGTTTGGTTTCCACCGATGAGACGTGGGCTCGTAATGGGGCGGTGACAGTGTCTTCATAAATCCTGAGTTTGCTGACCAATGCACCAACCTTGTCCTCTCCCTCCCTCCATTGCAGCGTTG
The DNA here is from genome assembly GCF_003984885.1 of Neopelma chrysocephalum. Lineage (NCBI taxonomy): Eukaryota > Metazoa > Chordata > Aves > Passeriformes > Pipridae > Neopelma > Neopelma chrysocephalum. The sequence goes on from NW_020927286.1 coordinate 3,891, forward strand.
CTAGGTAGCGGGAATACATTTCTGGCCCGAGTCGTGCAAACTTCAACCACATCTGGGATGTGCACTGTACACCATCTGGACTTTTAGGAAATCTTTCGTCCTCTGAAAAGATTATCTCCAGTACAGCCAATTCTCTCAAGCACCGGATACCTTGTTCCATCGTGTTCCACTGTCCTTGCTGTACGTGGAGGTCCTCCTTGCAAAGGTATCTCTCCCTTACACTGGACAACAGTCGCCGCCAGAGGCTGAGAGTTTCCTGCCTCCTTCCAATCCCCTGATCAATGACGACATCTCGAGACAGGGATCCCAGTTGTCTTGCTTCACTTCCATCTAGAATTGTGTCGTTAGCGGCGGCATCCCAGATTCGGAGCAGCCAGGTCAGGATGGACTCGTTCGCCTGTCGTGTGAACTCTCTCCGAAGCTCACGTAGCTCACCCAGGGATAGGGACCGAGTGATTATTTCTGGCTCTGTCTCCTCCGGTGGATGTGAAGGTCCTGCCTCTTCGTCATCATTTGCTATGCGAACTGATTTGGTCTTCGATTTCCTTTTCTGGACAGGGGCGACTGCTATTGGTTTCTGTTGTCCTTCTGGCTCCTCGATGGTTTGTGTGGGCATGGTGCCAGTTGATTTATTTCTTACTCCCTCCGACTCAGCTGTAGTTTGTGTGGACGTGGTGCCAGTTGATTTGCTCCTTCTCTCCTCCCCCTGGCAGTGCTGTACCATGTCAAGCAGTGCCCGGTAAGCAGTGGCCAGGGCCCAGCAGGTTGCTGTGAGCTGACCATCTCTGGAGCTGCCAGAGCATTTTTCCTTTACCAGTTTTATCATGCTGACAGGATCCTGCAGTTGTTCAGGGGTGAATTTCCAGATCATGGGAGGAGAAAACTTCTCCAAATACTGGCCGATGTCCTCCCACTTCCCGTGCCACTCAGCGTTATCCATTCCCAGGACAGGCGTCCAAACAGCCTCCCTAGAAGGCCCTGTTCTGACCCTAAGCATGGTGTAAACAGTACAGAGCAGACAGAGCAGCAGACAGAGCAACACTAACAATAACATTATGCCGTCCTTAGCATCAAAAGGAAAATCAATATTTTCAAAAACTGTTGTACCAGGTCTGAAGGGAAAGAAGGAGGTGAGAGGCTGGAAACCACCATTCCCCACTGTTCCCCCAAAGGGCTGGGTGCAATTTTTAATGAGGCCCCAGAGGTAGCAACCTAAACCAGGACAGGTAAACAGGACTGAATACACATTTACAATGAAACTCATTGCTTCTGAGGTTATGATGACATAAACATAGTATACTAGTAAAGCAATTTGGATCCCTCTCCCTGGTCTTAAAGAGAGCATTAAAAACGGCAAATAGTACCCCATTTGTGGAAATATGAACATGCTCAGATAAAACACCCACGTGAATGCACCAAACAACATGTTGATTGGGGAGTTTCTGTATCCAAATACACAGATGCTTAAAATGAAATTGTGATTCTGACTTCTCTCTCTCTGCCCCAACGTTTGGGCGCCAAAAATGTGCTGGTTTAAAAGTTAACCAGCAAGGCAAAATGAACTCAATTCA
>NW_020927287.1:0-678 GCF_003984885.1 Neopelma chrysocephalum
TGTGCTGGTTTAAAAGTTAACCAGCAAGGCAAAATGAACTCAATTCAAAAGAGAGATTTATAAGTCAGAATAACAATTTATTAAAATAATGCAATAAGTACAATTATACAGACAGACAATTGGTTTTAATCCACAAAACCCAAATGTACAAACCCAGCACCCTGGGGTATGAACAAAAGTGGTGTACCTTGGCCCACCCCCCGAGTCCAAAGCAAAGGGAGAGGGGATAAAACCTGCTGGTGGGAGAGCTGCTGCAGTCTGGTCAGAAGTGGTGATTGCAGTCCAGTCGAGGGTGGTGGTCTCAGCCTGGTTGGGAGCAGCGGTGGTCTGCTGTCTTCCTCTGGGTCCCACGAGAGAGAGAGCCCCAAGGCTCTGAAACTCCCAGTTATATACTCTCCAGTTCAGGCAGGAGTGCTCAGTCCCTCCCTCAGAGTAGGGAATTCCATAAAAGGGCATGTGGATGCTCAGTCCCTCTTCCATAAAAGGGTATCACAGCGGGGAATTCCATATAAGGATATCAGAGCGGGGAATTCCATAAAAGGGTACAGGAACATCTTCCCACCTTGCAGGCCTCTACTGACAGCAGTTTTTGGGAAATGGCATGGAGGCTATAGAATACACAGTTTTGGGTTACACCCATCCAGGGATGAATTGGTCCCAGCCGTTCTAACCAGGACA
>NW_020927288.1:0-7011 GCF_003984885.1 Neopelma chrysocephalum
TTGCAGTGCCGCGTCCCCATTCCCTTTACCCCTCGGGCCGTGGCAAGTGGCGCCCAACGTGGGGCACAGTTGGAGGTCCCTCATATTGAGGAAACTCCTGTGTCTCCACTCGGGCTCAGGCGTCGCCGGAGAGGTGATCGTCCCGCCGGTCCCCCCCAGCTGGACGGACGACTGTGGGCTGCAGAGCTGCACGGGTCGACGCACCGGAGAAGGTGAGCAGCTGGGGACATTCCACACCCACCCCAACACCAACACCCCGATACTTTTATTAGAGAAGGGAGGATCTCTATAACACCGAGATGGGACTTACATTGTCCACCTCCCAGAAATTCGTATACCGACGCCTTAAAGACTTCATCATTGAACACGGTCACCCCCTGGATAAGAAATCCGCCAAGGCACTTGCCAAATGGCTGGACAATAAAAATCATAAATTAACAGACGACACCACAGCCGAGGAGTGGCAAGCAATAGGATACAGCCTTTGGCGTGATAATGAAAGGGGGGACCGAAAGGCAAAAAAGGCGTTGATTGCCTGGAGGCTAGTTCTGATGGTGCTACAGCACCAAATGATGAACGAGAATAACAGCCTCCATGTACCTGCTCCAAAACGAGAAAAAGCAACTGCGTCACAACATTCGCGGCATACACAAGATGGCGGGAGGGAGAAGACACCACGGCGAACACAAAATGGCGGCGAGGAGGAGGGAGACGGGAGACGCGCGGGACGGAGGCGGGAAAAGTCCTCGCGGGAACCATCGGCGCGGGAAAAGAGGGGGCGGGCCCTCGTAGCACCACCCCCCAGACCACCTCCACCTCCTCCCACATGCGTCAGGGACCCCTCCCCCGAGTCGCCCACGTATTCGTCCACTCCCTCCAGCTCCGCCTCCTCCCCTGAGAGGTCACCTTCCGGGGGGAAAAGGGAGGCGAGGGGCGGGGCTAGGCCAAAGGTCAAAGCCGGTTTCCGGCAACATGGCCGCGCCCATAGGGCCCGTAACACCAAGGTCTACCCTGCCTGCCGCTACACTGACACTGACCCGGACGAGGACACAGGCCTCACACAGCGCTCCCCTGAAAGGCACAACAATATGCCCAACATATGGAAGCCCTTCAGAGAGGAAGCGGCTCAGGCTAACGACACCGAGTTTTTAAAAGCGTTTCCAATATTTCTGGAAGAAGGGAAGGCTCCAGAATGGAGACCGATCTCGTATCCCATGTTAAAGGACATCAAAAAAGCTATGGTTGAGTATGGCCTGGGAGCGCCATATACGATCGGTCTCCTGGAGTCCTTCTTCCTTGCCTACCTATTAATTCCCTACGACATCAGGGCAGTCATCAACGGACTTTTCACTACCATTCAGTCCTCGGTATTCGAGGCTGAGTGGAAGAAATTAATCGTGACTTATGTTAACGAGAAAATGGAGAGAAGGGGTATTCCAGTAAGGCAGGCCATAGACATGCTTTATGGCGAGGGGAGCTACTCAACCAGAGGGGATCAATCCCGAATTGAACCAAAATTTTTAGAAATTACTAAAGAATTGGCACTAGAGGCGGTAAAGAGGGTGGCGGACGCGTATGTCCAGACGCCCTCTTTCACCCTCATTAATCAAGGCCCTAAAGAACCGTTTATTGATTTCATTACGAGGTTAAAAGAAGCAATTAAAAGACAAGTCAATCAAAAAGAAAGTCAAGAAATCCTATTCAATAAATTGGTTGTCGAAAAAGCAAACGAGGATTGCCAAAAAGCTTTAAAAATGTTAAAAAATCCCTCTCTGGTTGAGATGATCGAGGCTTGCAAGAACATCGGCTCCAACTCACATAAAGCACGTCTATTGGCTGCCGCCTTCACTGGGCCCCAAACATGTTTTAATTGTGGTCAAAAAGGACATTTTAAGAAACATTGCCCCAAGACTGTTTCAGAACCTAATTTATCTAACGTACCTAAATCCCTCTGCCGGAGGTGTGGGAAAGGGTTTCACTGGTCATCGGCCTGTAGGTCGGTGACCAACATAAACGGTGAACCCCTTCCCCCCAGAAAGTCTCCCGCAATTAAAAGAAAAGTCACCTTTAGCTCCCTGCCCGACCTGCGTCAATGCTCCTGTGAGCATTCGGGAAACGGGGAGCAGAGCGCTCAGGGGGGCGCGAGGACACAAATAACCCCTCAACCACGCTCCATCCTGCGCCAAACACCGCGCCCAGCTACCCCGTAACCGGGAGACCTCCGGCAGAACTTGTCCCCCCTCAAAATCAGTGTATTCCCCTAAATTGGATAACCCTCACTGTTACATCCCCACTACCTCTCCTAAATCAATGCGAGCAAATAATTAAAGTTACCCCATCTACTGATATAGACGCAAACACTACATATCTGATAGTCTCTCATCTTTCGGCTGTGGCAAGGGGCATCTTTGTGACTCCCACACTCCTGACGGGGTTGACAAACTCTAACATCGCCATTTGTCTAACTGTCCACCTTCCACCCTTACAGCTGGAGGACTGCTTCCCGGTGGCCAAAATGATCCCCACGGACGATCTCCTCTGTGCGGTGTCGTGGGAAGAGGAACGAGAGGAGGACTCGCTGGTGGAAGTCCGTTGGGCAACCTCAGTGAGGACCTCCCGACCCCTACTAACATGTCGTGTTCTCTTCCCTTTGTCTAGACACCCGCAGAGGGTGACGGTGGAGGGTCTTTTGGACACGGGAGCAGATGTGACCATCATCGCCTCCAAGGACTGGCCACATAGCTGGCCGGCCCACACGACAGACATAAGGGTCAGCGGTGTTGGAGGGGTTCAACATCCCGTCAGGAGTCGTGAAATAGTGACAGTATACGGGCCGGAGGGCAGATCCGCATCTCTCCAACCGTATGTATTAAACATACCAGTAACACTATGGGGAAGAGATGCCATGGAACAGTGGCAATTAACTCTTGGGACAGAAGAAAATTTTTAGGAGGGGTCACTGAACAATTGCAGCTGCCCAAACTGACCTGGAAAACAGAAACACCAGTTTGGGTAGATCAGTGGCCCCTTCCCAAACAAAAGCTGCAAATTTTAAATGACCTAGTTAATCAAGAATTGGATAAAGGACATCTGGAGCCTTCCACCAGTCCCTGGAACACTCCAGTGTTCGTCATCAAAAAGTCCTCAGGTGCCTGGAGATTTCTCCAGGACCTGCGCAAAGTAAACGAAGTCCTCGAGCCAATGGGAGCCCTCCAGCAGGGAATGCCTTCTCCATCCATGCTCCCTGCTGAATGGCCCCTAGTGGTGATTGACATAAAGGACTGTTTTTTCCATATATACTTGAATCCGGCTGATTCGGTGAAATTTGCATTTTCAGTCCCTGCCATCAACGTTTGTGAACCCCATCGCAGGTTTCAGTGGAAGGTGCTTCCCCAGGGGATGAAAAATTCTCCAACACTTTGTCAAATGTTTGTGGCAAAAGTGTTGGAACCAATTCGAAAGAAATTTCCGCAATCAATCATCTTCCATTATATGGATGATGTATTGATTTGCGCAAAAACCAAATTATCGGTTAGGCAGACGTTGGATGCCACAATTTCGGCTCTAAATTCAAATGGATTAGAAATATCCCCTGAAAAAATACAGAGAGAAGCACCTTGGAGGTACCTCGGACTCCAAATTGACACAAAAACTATAAAACCACAATCAGTAGAAATTGACAAAAAGGTCCGAACTTTAAATGACCTCCAAAAACTGCTAGGAGCGATCAATTGGATCCGACCTGTGCTAGGGATCACAACCGGTGATCTGCACCCACTGTTCGAGCTTCTCAAAGGAGATGCGGATCTATCCTCCCCCAGGTTCTTAACATCTGACGCTAAGAGAGCCCTTACCACAGTCGAGACAAAAATATCGGAGAGACAAACAAATCGTAGGATGGAGGGACTGCCATCCTCATTAGTCATAATTAGAGAAAAACATCAACCATTAGCGATTTTGGGACAATTTACAACTAATGGAAAAGACTTCTGTCTGTGGGAGTGGTTGTTCCTCCCTCACCAATTTTCCAAAACAATCGTAACAATAGCAGAGATGATTGGCAAATTAATCTTCAAAGGCCGCACCAGGTGTTTAGAACTCAGTGGAGAGGAACCAAATTACATCTACCTCCCATTGACTTCTGAACACTTGGAACAACTGCTGCAGAATTCCACTGACTTTCAAATCGCCATCGGGGGTTACCCGGGAGAAATCAAATTTCACCTCCCAGCGTGCCCGTTTTTGCAAAAACTAATTCCAATTCCATTAAAACTCAAAGTTATGCAATCTGACCTACCAATTAAAAATGCAAAAACCATTTTTACAGATGGCTCTGGGAGAACCGGAAACGCAGTAATTGTCTGGAAACAAAAGGATAATTGGCATCACGACATTCACAAAGTACAAGGTTCCCCACAAATTGTAGAATTGTCAGCAGTTGTTCGCGCCTTCCAAATTTTCAACAAAGAACCTATTAACATTGTTTCAGATTCGGCTTATGTTGTGGGCATCGTCAAGAGGATCGAAAATTCGTATTTAAAAGAAGTATCCAATGAAAGATTATCTAAGTTGTTAAAAGAATTATTATTTTTAATAGAAAACAGAGAATTCAGATACTACATCATACACACAAGATCCCATACTGCTCTACCAGGTCCTGTGGCAGAGGGGAACCAAATCGCCGACCATCTGGCAGGTATGGTGGTTACCCCAAATTTGTACCAACAAGCGAAAATATCACATGAGTTTTTTCACCAAAATGCGCGATCGCTGAAAAAACAATTCGGCCTCAAATTATCACAAGCAAAAGAAATTCTAAAAGCGTGTCCTGATTGCCAAAAAATTGCCCCGCTGGTTCCAGAGGGGACAAATCCCAGGGGGCTGTCAGCATTAGAAATTTGGCAATCCGACGTCACACACGTACCCGAATTTGGCAAATTGAAATATGTTCATGTGTCTGTGGACACATTTTCAAAAATGATTGTAGCCACCGCGCATTCTGGGGAAAAAAGCAGAGACGTCAAGAAACATTTCCTGTCTGCTTTTGCTAGGATGGGAGTCCCCAAACAGATTAAAACAGATAATGGACCATCCTATGTATCAGCAGACACGAAAAAATTTTTTGACGATTGGGGAATTCACCATACCACTGGAATTCCTCATAACCCCACAGGACAGGGTATAGTAGAACGTGCCCACCAAAACATCAAAAATTTACTCAACAAACAAAAGAGGGGGAGTATTGGCCTAACTCCCCAAGAAAGATTAGAAAAAGTGATGTATGTTTTAAATTTTCTAAATTTAGTGGAGGAACACGAAACTCACACAGACAGAAGTCCCATAGACAGACACTTTAAATCAGAAGATGTTTTAAATAAACAAAAAGCTAAAATCATGTACAAAGATGCAATAACAGAATCGTGGACGGGCCCTTTCCCCCTGATTACATGGGGGAAAGGGTACGCATGTATTGCAGGACCATCAGGACCAAAGTGGGTCCCAACCAGAAGAATAAGAATACACCAAGAACGAGACGAAACATGCAGACCATCTATCTCTCCACCTTCGTCATCATAACTCTGAGTCTCACCGACATCTCCACATCGTTCCCCCTCAAGAACTGGATGAACCAACCCAATGAAAATCTGTGGGTAACGTTGGCAAAGGCTACGGGAACAGACACTTTGTGTCTGGCCCAGTCAGGCGCTGGCAACCCTTTTCAGACCTGTCTCGTAGGTGTCCCCATTTCTACTACTAACGACTGGAATGCGTTTTTACCCTTAACCCGTATCACAGACCCTCTTCCTTTCACTTCCGCTACTCTCGCACAAGCCGTCTCTCGCACCCATCTTTCTTTTGACCCGCCTCAAGAAATTGACCTTTTCGGTTCCATCCCTACTAATACCTGTATTTTGTTCCACCGCTACACAGAACCCAAATTATTCACTCCTTTTAATGTCTCTGCCAACAAACCTATCTACCGCGAGCTTCCTTCCTCGTGGTGTAATCACTCTGTGATTACTGCGGTCACCACCGAGACCATACCGAGGTGGAGGAAGCTCCCCCCAGGGTTTTTCCTCCTGTGCGGGGACCGAGCTTGGCAGGGGATTCCTGCATACCCAGAAGGCGGTCCTTGCACAGTAGGGAAACTTGCCCTTTTTAATCCGGCCAAATTTCAACTCCCCGATTCCTCTTCACAAGATCAGACTCTAAATTCCCCCTCATCGACAATTAGTAGAACTAAAAGGACATTCGTCTTATATGAACGTCCAGTCATCCCAAAACCTCGTCCTACACCTCCAAAACCCCCAGTACCTCTTGCCGCTCCAGTCCCTAAATCACCTCCTCTCCTTGTTCCACCTTCCTGGACTGCTCCACCACCCCTACCCTTTCCTGCAGACTGTGACTCCCAAATTAACATTTGGCCTAAAATAAAAAATTACTGGGCTTCCTTTGGCGTATTCTCAGGAATAGGAACATCTCATGCGCTGTCTCTCCTCACACACCTCGGCTGCTGGCTCACGAAAGAAGCGAACGCCACCACCACCGCGATAGAGGGATTGTTGGCAGACACACAAAAGTTAAAAGAAGTCAGTCTCCAAAATCGTGCAGCCATTGACTTCCTGCTCTTGGCACATGGACATGGGTGCCAAGAGTTTGAAGGCATGTGCTGCATGAACTTCTCCGATCACGCACAATCGATCCACAAAAGCATTGATCAGTTAAAAAGTTTAGTCCAAGACATTCATCAGTCCCACGATGAGGGGTTAGACGGAATGTTCAATTGGCTTAAATTTCCATCAATCCCTAATTGGCTTAGAAGAATACTAATTTTGGCTCTGATTTCTGTGGGCGGTCTTTTTGCTTTGTGCACTTGCTTGCCCTGTCTTTTTATTTGTTTCCGCCAGCTGTTCCTGAAATCCATCGGTGCCAACGTTGTGCAAGTAAATAAAGAAGGGGGAGATGTGGAGGAGCAATTATCAGACTGGGAAAGATTCAAGAAGTGGAGAG
>NW_020927289.1:0-575 GCF_003984885.1 Neopelma chrysocephalum
TGTGGAGGAGCAATTATCAGACTGGGAAAGATTCAAGAAGTGGAGAGAGCTGTATGGGAACTGAATGGACTATGGATTCTAAACACATGGAATGGACTTTTTCACCACGGACTGACTGCTGTTTTCCCCAGTTAAATTGTGTTGTTTGTTCCTGCTGTTGTACCCCTGTTTGCCACTGGCTTTTACGAAATTTTAATGTACCCTCCATTTTGTCCCTTCTTCTCCCTCAGGTTTTCCCGCCTTAACTTGTTTACTCCCTTGTTCTCCCCTGCTTTCCCGCTCCTCTGCTGCTGATTGGCCAAGATTTGCCGCAGTGCAGAGTGAGCTCTCATTGGCCCTTTCCCTTAGATACTCCTAAGTCACACCTACCTTTCCTTCGTCCCCCAATCCTTGTTTGCCCTAGGTTGTCAATCCCATGCTCCTCCCCAGTTCTGAATCCTCCCCTCAGACCTACCCTATATAAGTCCCTGTTTTCCCTGAATAAATTGGCATTGCTTCCCCGACCTCCAATTGTGTCCTGACCCTTATTTGCAGTGCCGCGTCCCCATTCCCTTTACCCCTCGGGCCGTGGCAAG
>NW_020927290.1:0-3473 GCF_003984885.1 Neopelma chrysocephalum
TGGCATGGAGGCTATAGAATACACAGTTTTGGGTTACACCCATCCAGGGATGAATTGGTCCCAGCCGTTCTAACCAGGACATTATCCACCCCTTATTCTATGCCATCCATGTCATGCCCAAATTAACCCCCTTAAAAACTATGTCTCTTTAAAACTATATACACATATGTACAATGAAACATTACGGACCATTCTCACTCAAAATTAGGTCCCCTTGTGGTACACAACGTGTCTCCCCATCTTTTTGCATTACCCACCAGGTGAAACCAGGTCCTTGAGCAAAAACAATCCCTCGGATGGGTTTGCCTTTGCCTAAGGTGGGACTAATCCAAACAGTCTTCCCTAACATACCTCTCATATGCACCACGGGGACTTTATCTCCATCTACAGTATGCAAAGGTTCTGATTGGGCAGGGCCAGCTCGATTAATGGAGCCTCGCGTGTTGACCAGCCAGGTGGCCTTTGCTAAATGCAGCTCCCAGTGTTTGAGAGTCTCCCCACACAGTGCCTTCAGGGTGGTTTTCAGCAGTCCGTTGCACCGTTCAACTTTTCCAGCAGCTGGTGCATGGTAGGGGATATGATACACCCACTCAATGCCGTGCTCTCTGGCCCAGGTGTCTACGAGGCCATTCTTGAAATGGGTCCCATTATCAGACTCAATTCTCTCCGGGGTGCCGTGTCGCCACAGGACTTGTTTTTCAAGGCCCAGGATGGTATTCCGGGCAGTGGCATGAGGTACGGGGTATGTCTCCAGCCATCCAGTACTTCCTTCTACCATGGTAAGTACGTAGCGCTTGCCCTGGCGGGTTTTGGGGAGCGTGATGTAGTCAACTTGCCAGGCTTCCCCATACCTGTACTTTGACCACCGTCCACCATACCATAGAGGCTTCACCCGCTTGGCCTGCTTGATGGCAGCACATGTCTCACAGTCATGGATGACCTGTGAGACAATGTCCTTGGTTAAGTCCACCCCTCGGTCCTGAGCCCATCTGTATGTTGCATCTCTCCCCTGGTGACCGGAGGCGTCATGGGCCCATCGAGCCAGAAATAATTCTCCTTTATGTTGCCAATCCAGATCCACTTGAGAGACTTTAATCCTGGCAGCTCGGTCCGCCTGCTCGTTGTTGCGATGCTCCTCATTAGCCCGTTTCTTGTGTACGTGAGCGTCTACGTGACCGACCTTCACACTCAGCTTCTCTACCCGGCCAGCGATGTCCTGCCACATCTCCGCCGCCCAGATGGGTTTCCCTTGGCACTGCCAGTTGGCCTTTCTCCATCGCTCTAGCCATCCCCACAGAGCATTGGCCACCATCCATGAGTCAGTGTAGATATAGAGTCTTGGCCACTTCTCTCGTTCAGCTATATCCAAAGCCAACTGAACGGCTTTAAGCTCTGCGAACTGACTTGACCCACCTTGTCCTTCGGTTGCTTCTGCAACTCGCCGTGTGGGACTCCACACGGCTGCCTTCCATTTTCGGTTTGTCCCTACAATGCGGCAGGAGCCATCCGTGAAGAGCGCATATCGTCTTTCATCTGCTGGTAGCTTGTCATATGGTGGGGCCTCCTCAGCCCGTGTCACCTGCTCCTCTTCTTCTTCAGAGGATAGTCCGAAACTCTCACCTTCGGGCCAATTGGTGATAATTTCCAGAATCCCAGGGCGATTAGGATTCCCTATCCGGGTTCGTTGTGGCATCGGTGGCGTGATGTGTAGCAGGAACTCTCCCCTTGAACATCCAGCCCAGCACTGGTAGTCGGGGTGCCAGGAGGAGCTGCGCTTCGGTGCCGATCACTTCTGAGGCAGCTCGAAGTCCTTCATAAGCAGCCAGGATCTCTTTCTCAGTTGGTGTATAGCTGGCTTCAGATCCTTTGTATCCCCGACTCCAGAATCCCAGCGGTCGTCCTCGGGTCTCCCCAGGCACTTTCTGCCAGAGGCTCCAAGAAGGGCCATTCTTCCCGGCTGCAGTGTAGAGCACGTTCTTCACGTCCTGTCCTGTCCTTACTGGCCCAAGGGCTACCGCATGGGCAATCTCCTGTTTGATTTGTTCAAAGGCCTGTTGTTGTTCAGGGCCCCACTGGAAATCATTTTTCTTCCGTGTCACAAGGTAGAGAGGGCTTACAATTTGACTGTACTCGGGGATATGCATCCTCCAAAAGCCCACAGCGCCTAGGAAAGCCTGTGTTTCCTTCTTGCTGGTTGGTGGGGACATGGCTGCTATTTTGTTAATTACCTCCGTTGGAATTAGGCGACGTCCATCTTGCCACTTCACTCCTAAGAACTGAATTTCCTGAGCAGGTCCCTTGACCTTACTTCGTTTAATGGCAAAACCAGCTCTTAGGAGGATCTGGATTATCTTCTCTCCTTTCTCGAAGACTTCCCCCGCTGTGTTCCCCCATACAATGATGTCATCAATGTACTGTAGATGTTCTGGAGCCTCGCCCTTTTCCAGTGCAGTCTGGATCAGTCCATGGCAAATGCTGGGACTGTGTTTCCACCCCTGAGGCAGTCGATTCCAGGTGTACTGCACACCTCTCCAAGTGAAAGCAAATTGTGGCCTGCATTCCGCTGCCAAAGGAATGGAGAAGAAGGCGTTGGCAATGTCAATGGTGGCATACCACTTGGCTGCCTTGGACTCCAGCTCGTACTGGAGCTCCAGCATGTCCGGCACAGCAGCACTCAGGGGTGGTGTGACTTCATTGAGTCCACGGTAATCCACCGTCAGCCTCCACTCTCCGCTGGACTTACGCACTGGCCATATAGGGCTATTAAAGGGTGAGCGAGTCTTGCTGACCACCCCCTGGGTCTCCAGTTCACGGATCATCTTATGTATGGGAGTCACAGAGTCTCGGTCGGTGCGGTATTGCCGACGGTGCACGGTTGCTGTGGCTATCGGTACCAACTGTTCTTCAACCTTCAGCAGTCCCACAGCAGAGGGGTCCTCTGAGAGGCCAGGCAAGGTGTTCAACTGTCTAATTTCCTCTGCCTCCACAGTAGCTATGCCAAACGCCCAACGAAGTCCCTTTGGGTCTTTGAAATACCCACTCCTCAGGTAATCTATGCCAAGGATACACGGGGCCTCTGGACCAGTCACGATGGGGTGTCTGTGCCATTCCTTCCCAGTCAGGCTCACTTCAGCTTCCAGTACAGTCAGCTGTTGGGATCCCCCTGTCACCCCAGAAATAGAGATGGATTCTGCCCCTATGTATCTTGATGGCATCAAAGTACATTGTGCGCCAGTGTCAACTAAAGCCTTATATCTTTGTGGCTCTGATGTGCCAGGCCACCGAATCCACACTGTCCAATAGACTCGATTGTCCCTCTCCTCTACCTGGCTAGAGGCAGGGCACCCCTAGTCCTGGTCATGGTACTCGTTGCGCTCTTCTTGTAAGTATGACCTGGAAGTCCCTTCAAGAGGATCAGACATATCATCATTCCTGGGCCGTCTGGAGTCTTGCCTACGAGAGACTGGAGCAGC
>NW_020927290.1:3573-5654 GCF_003984885.1 Neopelma chrysocephalum
AGACTCCAGACAGCCCAGGAATGATGATATGTCTGCTCTTCTTGTAAGTATGACCTGGAGGTCCCTTCAAGAGGATCAGACATATCATCATTCCTGGGCTGTCTGGAGTCTTGCCTACGAGAGACTGGAGCAGCATTCGTCCTCAAAGAGTTCCTTGTGGTACTTGTCCCTCTTTTCAATTCACGTACCCGGGCTGCTAAGGAAGAGGTGGGTTTCCCATCCCACTTCCTCATATCTTCTCCGTGCTCTTGGAGGTAAAACCATAGATTGCCACGTGGAGTGTACCCTCTCTCCTTAGCTGGGGGACGCTGGCTCCTGATAGCAGAGACCCTTGTTTGTCCTGGTGAGGTATGGAAGATCCCTTCTTTAATTTCTTCTCTTAGCCTCTGGTGTCCTTCTTCAATCTTCTCTTCCAGGCTTCGGACATGTTCAGCCAGTTTGGTTTCCACCGATGAGACGTGGGCTCGTAATGGGGCGGTGACAATGTCTTCATAAATCCTGAGTTTGCTGACCAATGCACCAACCTTGTCCTCTCCCTCCCTCCATTGCAGCGTTGCTAGGTAGCGGGAATACATTTCTGGCCCGAGTCGTGCAAACTTCAACCACATCTGGGATGTGCACTGTACACCATCTGGACTTTTAGGAAACCTTTCGTCCTCTGAAAAGATTATCTCCAGTACAGCCAATTCTCTCAAGCACCGGATACCTTGTTCCATCGTGTTCCACTGTCCTTGCTGTACGTGGAGGTCCTCCTTGCAAAGGTATCTCTCCCTTACACTGGACAACAGTCGCCGCCAGAGGCTGAGAGTTTCCTGCCTTCTTCCAATCCCCTGATCAATGACGACATCTCGAGACAGGGATCCCAGTTGCCTTGCTTCACTTCCATCTAGAATTGTGTCGTTAGCGGCGGCATCCCAGATTCGGAGCAGCCAGGTCAGGATGGACTCGTTCGCCTGTCGTGTGAACTCTCTCCGAAGCTCACGTAGCTCACCCAGGGATAGGGACCGAGTGATTATTTCTGGTTCTGTCTCCTCCGGTGGATGTGAAGGTCCTGCCTCTTCGTCATCATTTGCTATGCGGACTGATTTAGTCTTCGATTTCCTTTTCTGGACAGGGGCGACTGCTATTGGTTTCTGTTGTCCTTCTGGCTCCTCGATGGTTTGTGTGGGCATGGTGCCAGTTGATTTATTTCTTACTCCCTCCGACTCAGCTGTAGTTTGTGTGGACGTGGTGCCAGTTGATTTGCTCCTTCTCTCCTCCCCCTGGCAGTGCTGTACCATGTCAAGCAGTGCCCGGTAAGCAGTGGCCAGGGCCCAGCAGGTTGCTGTGAGCTGACCATCTCTGGAGCTGCCAGAGCATTTTTCCTTTACCAGTTTTATCATGCTGACAGGATCCTGCAGTTGTTCAGGGGTGAATTTCCAGATCATGGGAGGAGAAAACTTCTCCAAATACTGGCCGATGTCCTCCCACTTCCCGTGCCACTCAGCGTTATCCATTCCCAGGACAGGCGTCCAAACAGCCTCCCTAGAAGGCCCTGTTCTGACCCTAAGCATGGTGTAAACAGTACAGAGCAGACAGAGCAGCAGACAGAGCAACACTAACAATAACATTATGCCGTCCTTAGCATCAAAAGGAAAATCAATATTTTCAAAAACTGTTGTACCAGGTCTGAAGGGAAAGAAGGAGGTGAGAGGCTGGAAACCACCATTCCCCACTGTTCCCCCAAAGGGCTGGGTGCAATTTTTAATGAGGCCCCAGAGGTAGCAACCTAAACCAGGACAGGTAAACAGGACTGAATACACATTTACAATGAAACTCATTGCTTCTGAGGTTATGATGACATAAACATAGTATACTAGTAAAGCAATTTGGATCCCTCTCCCTGGTCTTAAAGAGAGCATTAAAAACGGCAAATAGTACCCCATTTGTGGAAATATGAACATGCTCAGATAAAACACCCACGTGAATGCACCAAACAACATGTTGATCGGGGAGTTTCTGTATCCAAATACACAGATGCTTAAAATGAAATTGTGATTCTGACTTCTCTCTCTCTGCCCCAACGTTTGGGCGCCAAAAAT
>NW_020927291.1:0-629 GCF_003984885.1 Neopelma chrysocephalum
TGTGCTGGTTTAAAAGTTAACCAGCAAGGCAAAATGAACTCAATTCAAAAGAGAGATTTATAAGTCAGAATAACAATTTATTAAAATAATGCAATAAGTACAATTATACAGACAGACAATTGGTTTTAATCCACAAAACCCAAATGTACAAACCCAGCACCCTGGGGTATGAACAAAAGTGGTGTACCTTGGCCCACCCCCCGAGTCCAAAGCAAAGGGAGAGGGAATAAACCTGCTGGTGGGAGAGCTGCTGCAGTCTGGTCAGAAGTGGTGATTGCAGTCCAGTCGAGGGTGGTGGTCTCAGCCTGGTTGGGAGCAGCGGTGGTCTGCTGTCTTCCTCTGGGTCCCACGAGAGAGAGCCCCAAGGCTCTGAAACTCCCAGTTATATACTCTCCAGTTCAGGCGGGAGTGCTCAGTCCCTCCCTCAGAGTAGGGAATTCCATAAAAGGGCATGTGGATGCTCAGTCCCTCTTATCAGAGCGGGGAATTCCATATAAGGATATCAGAGCGGGGAATTCCATAAAAGGGTACAGGAACATCTTCCCACCTTGCAGGCCTCTACTGACAGCAGTTTTTGGGAAATGGCATGGAGGCTATAGAATACACAGTTTTGGGTTACACCCATCCAG
>NW_020927292.1:0-1253 GCF_003984885.1 Neopelma chrysocephalum
GTGTCAGTGTGTCTGTCCCTGGGGGCTGTGCCCTCCCTTTTGGGCACGGATGTGTCAGTGTGTCTGTCCCTGGGGGCTGTGCCCTCCCTCACAGCTGCAGCAATAAACAGCTTCTGCTCTGGCCTGGCTCAGGTTGTATCCCGGTGTTTCTGTCATGGCTCGTGTCCCCTGTGCCTGTTGGAGGCTCCTGAAAAGGCCCCCTGACTCTTCATCACAGGAGTGGGGAAAAGGCTGAGCAGGTGGGAAGCTGGAGAGGAGGAAACATCTCATTTTTAACGTTTAAGACAGCTTTCAGGAATGCAAAGCAAAGCCCTCCCTTGAACCAGTACATCCCAAGTGGATGCTCAGCCATGGGAGGAATAAACTGGGGATAGCTGAGCAGGACAGCACCTGGGGGCTGTGGGAACACATCTGAGGGGTTGTGGGAGAACACCTGGGGGGCTGTTGGAACACACCTGCCAGCAGTGGGTCCCACTGTGACACTAAAGCTTTAGAGTTCAGTGGCTCACGGATGGGTTCTGGACCACCCAGCAGCTGACCAAGCCTGTACTGCCTGGGTGGGAGTGCAGCATTCCTGTTCAGTGTTGAATCTGGGAAAACCCACAGGTTGTGTCTGCCCATCATAGGAAAGGCTCACTGGGATTCAGATTAAAAATTGTCAATTTTAATGTAAGTTTCCTGGAGGTTTCTGATTTGGGTTTTTGGTTGGTTGGCTTTGGACTTTTTTTGGTTGGCTGAAGTTTTTTTTTATTTATTTTTTCTGTGAGGTGACTTCCCCAGTCTTTTTGACTTCCTTTGGGGACAGGGACAAGGTGGATTTTGTCTGAACTTTGCCTGCTGCCTCTTCCTCCATGTCCCACTGTGATGAGCCTGGCACTGGTTTCAGGATAACCTCCCCACAGGGACTGGCAGAGAGGCATCTGTTTGTTGTCCCCAAAGCCATTCCTCCCTGGGCAGAACCCACCCAGCACCATTCCCAGCCCCTGCTCTCAGCATGGGGCTCCAGCCCTGGCTCTTTTGGGGCGTCTCCACTGACCTCTCCCTCCATCTTGTGGGAGAGGTTGTGGATTCCTGCCTGACTCCTTCTCTCCCAGCACTTGACAAGGAGATTTTTTGGCTGAAGAAAATTGCAGTTGTCTCAAGCTTTTGTCCAGTTTAATTGACACTTGTGTTTAAAAAGACCAGGCAAGGAGGGTTGCATTTCTATGGTCTAACCACAAACTGGCCAAAGCTGCCCTGATTTACATGTGTTT
>NW_020927293.1:0-1167 GCF_003984885.1 Neopelma chrysocephalum
GGCACAGATGTGTCAGTGTGTCTGTCCCTGGGGGCTGTGCCCTCCCTCACAGCTGCAGCAATAAACAGCTTCTGCTCTGGCCTGGCTCAGGTTGTATCCCGGTGTTTCTGTCATGGCTCGTGTCCCCTGTGCCTGTTGGAGGCTCCTGAAAAGGCCCCCTGACTCTTCATCACAGGAGTGGGGAAAAGGCTGAGCAGGTGGGAAGCAGGACAGGAGGAGACATCTCATTTTTAACGTTTAAGACAGCTTTCAGGAATGCAAAGCAAAGCCCTCCCTTGAACCAGTACATCCCAAGTGGATGCTCAGCCATGGGAGGAATAAACTGGGGATAGCTGAGCAGGACAGCACCTGGGGGCTGTGGGAACACACCTGCCAGCAGTGGGTCCCACTGTGATACTAAAGCTTTAGTTCAGTGGCTCACAGATGGGTTCTGGACCACCCAGCAGCTGACCAAGCCTGTACTGCCCGGGTGGGAGTGCAGCATTCCTGTTCAGTGTTGAATCTGGGAAAACCCACAGGTTGTGTCTGCCCATCATAGGAAAGGCTCATTGGGATTCAGATTAAAAATTGTCAATTTTAATGTAAGTTTCCTGGAGGTTTCTGATTTGGGTTTTTGGTTGGTTGGCTTTGGACTTTTTTTGGTTAGCTGAAGTTTTTTTTTATTTATTTTTTCTGTGAGGTGACTTCCCCAGTCTTTTTGACTTCCTTTGGGGACAGGGACAAAGGTGGATTTTGTCTGAATTTTGCCTGCTGCCTCTTCCTCCATGTCCCACTGTGCTGAGCCTGGCACTGGTTTCAGGATAACCTCCCCACAGGGACTGGCAGAGAGGCATCTGTTTGTTGTCCCCAAAGCCATTCCTCCCCGGGCAGAACCCACCCAGCACCATTCCCAGCCCCTGCTCTCAGCATGGGGCTCCAGCCCTGGCTCTTTTGGGGCGTCTCCACTGACCTCTCCCTCCATCTTGTGGGAGAGGTTGTGGATTCCTGCCTGACTCCTTCTCTCCCAGCACTTGACAAGGAGATTTTTTTGGCTGAAGAAAATTGCAGTTGTCTCAAGCTTTTGTCCAGTTTAATTGACACTTGTGTTTAAAAAGACCAGGCAAGGAGGGTTGCATTTCTGTGGTCTAACCACAAACTGGCCAAAGCTGCCCTGATTTACATGTGTTT
>NW_020927294.1:0-6079 GCF_003984885.1 Neopelma chrysocephalum
TGTGCTGGTTTAAAAGTTAACCAGCAAGGCAAAATGAACTCAATTCAAAAGAGAGATTTATAAGTCAGAATAACAATTTATTAAAATAATGCAATAAGTACAATTATACAGACAGACAATTGGTTTTAACCCACAAAACCCAAATGTACAAACACAGCACCCTGGGGTATGAACAAAAGTGGTGTACCTTGGCCCACCCCCCGAGTCCAAAGCAAAGGGAGAGGGGATAAAACCTGCTGGTGGGAGAGCTGCTGCAGTCTGGTCAGAAGTGGTGATTGCAGTCCAGTTGAGGGTGGTGGTCTCAGCCTGGTTGGGAGCAGCGGTGGTCTGCTGTCTTCCTCTGGGTCCCACGAGAGAGAGCTCCAAGGCTCTGAAACTCCCAGTTATATACTCTCCAGTTCAGGCGGGAGTGCTCAGTCCCTCCCTCAGAGTAGGGAATTCCATAAAAGGGCATGCGGATGCTCAGTCCCTCTTATCAGAGCGGGGAATTCCATATAAGGATATCAGAGCAGGGAATTCCATAAAAGGGTACAGGAACATCTTCCCACCTTGCAGGCCTCTACTGACAGCAGTTTTTGGGAAATGGCATGGAGGCTATAGAATACACAGTTTTGGGTTACACCCATCCAGGGATGAATTGGTCCCAGCCGTTTTAACCAGGACATTATCCACCCCTTATTCTATGCCATCCATGTCATGCCCAAATTAACCCCCTTAAAAACTATGTCTCTTTAAAACTATATACACATATGTACAATGAAACATTACGGACCATTCTCACTCAAAATTAGGTCCCCTTGTGGTACACAACGTGTCTCCCCATCTTTTTGCATTACCCACCAGGTGAAACTAGGTCCTTGAGCAAAAACAATCCCTCGGATGGGTTTGCCTTTGCTTGAGGTGGGACTAATCTAAACAGTCTTCCCTAACATACCTCTCATATGCACCACGGGGACTTTATCTCCATCTACAGTATGCAAAGGTTCTGATTGGGCAGGGCCAGCTCGATTAATGGAGCCTCGCGTGTTGACCAACCAGGTGGCCTTTGCTAAATGTAGCTCCCAGTGTTTGAGAGTCTCCCCACACAGTGCCTTCAGGGTGGTTTTCAGCAGTCCGTTGCACCGTTCAACTTTTCCAGCAGCTGGTGCATGGTAGGGGATATGATACACCCACTCAATGCCGTGCTCTCTGGCCCAGGTGTCTACGAGGTCATTCTTGAAATGGGTCCCATTATCAGACTCAATTCTCTCCGGGGTGTCGTGTCGCCACAGGACTTGTTTTTTAAGGCCCAGGATGGTATTCCGGGCAGTGGCATGAGGTACGGGGTATGTTTCCAGCCATCCAGTACTTCCTTCTACCATGGTCAGTACGTAGCGCTTGCCCTGGCGGGTTTTGGGGAGCGTGATGTAGTCAACTTGCCAGGCTTCCCCATACCTGTACTTTGACCACCGTCCACCATACCATAGAGGCTTCACCCGCTTGGCCTGCTTGATGGCAGCACATGTCTCACAGTCATGGATGACCTGTGAGACAATGTCCTTGGTTAAGTCCACCCCTCGGTCTTGAGCCCATCTGTATGTTGCATCTCTCCCCTGGTGACCGGAGGCGTCATGGGCCCATTGAGCCAGAAATAATTCTCCTTTGTGTTGCCAATCCAGATCCACCTGAGAGACTTTAATCCTGGCAGCTCGGTCCGCCTGCTCGTTGTTGCGATGCTCCTCATTAGCCCGTTTCTTGCGTACGTGAGCGTCTACGTGACCGACCTTCACGCTCAGCTTCTCTACCCGGCCAGCGATGTCCTGCCACATCTCCGCCGCCCAGATGGGTTTCCCTTGGCGCTGCCAGTTGGCCTTTCTCCATCACTCTAGCCATCCCCACAGAGCATTGGCCACCATCCATGAGTCAGTGTAGATATAGAGTCTTGGCCACTCTCTCGTTCAGCTATATCCAAAGCCAACTGAACGGCTTTAAGCTCTGCGAACTGACTTGACCCACCTTGTCCTTCGGTTGCTTCTGCAACTCGCCGTGTGGGACTCCACACGGCTGCCTTCCATTTTCGGTTTGTCCCTACAATGCGGCAGGAGCCATCCGTGAAGAGCGCATATCGCCTTTCATCTGCTGGTAGCTTGTCATATGGTGGGGCCTCCTCAGCCCGTGTCACCTGCTCCTCTTCTTCTTCAGAGGATAGTCCAAAACTCTCACTTTCGGGCCAATTGGTGATAATTTCCAGAATCCCAGGGCGATTAGGATTCCCTATCCGGGTTCGTTGTGTGATCAGAGCGATCCACTTACTCCATGTGGCATCGGTGGCGTGATGTGTAGCAGGAACTCTCCCCTTGAACATCCAGCCCAGCACTGGTAGTCGGGGTGCCAGGAGGAGCTGCGCTTTGGTGCCGATCACTTCTGAGGCAGCTCGAAGTCCTTCATAAGCAGCCAGGATCTCCTTCTCAGTTGGTGTATAGCTGGCTTCAGATCCTTTGTATCCCCGACTCCAGAATCCCAGCGGTCGTCCTCGGGTCTCCCCAGGCACTTTCTGCCAGAGGCTCCAAGAAGGGCCATTCTTCCCGGCTGCAGTGTAGAGCACGTTCTTCACGTCCTGTCCTGTCCTTACTGGCCCAAGGGCTACCGCATGGGCAATCTCCTGTTTGATTTGTTCAAAGGCCTGTTGTTGTTCAGGGCCCCACTGGAAATCATTTTTCTTCCGTGTCACAAGGTAGAGAGGGCTTACAATTTGACTGTACTCGGGGATATGCATCCTCCAAAAGCCCACAGCGCCTAGGAAAGCCTGTGTTTCCTTCTTGCTGGTTGGTGGGGACATGGCTGCTATTTTGTTAATTACCTCCGTTGGAATTAGGCGACGTCCATCTTGCCACTTCACTCCTAAGAACTGAATTTCCTGAGCAGGTCCCTTGACCTTACTTCGTTTAATGGCAAAACCAGCTCTTAGGAGGATCTGGATTATCTTCTCTCCTTTCTCGAAGACTTCCCCCGCTGTGTTCCCCCATACAATGATGTCATCAATGTACTGTAGATGTTCTGGAGCCTCGCCCTTTTCCAGTGCAGTCTGGATCAGTCCATGGCAAATGCTGGGACTGTGTTTCCACCCCTGAGGCAGTCGATTCCAGGTGTACTGCACACCTCTCCAAGTGAAAGCAAATTGTGGCCTGCACTCCGCTGCCAAAGGAATGGAGAAGAAGGCGTTGGCAATGTCAATGGTGGCATACCACTTGGCTGCCTTGGACTCCAGCTCATACTGGAGCTCCAGCATGTCCGGCACAGCAGCACTCAGGGGTGGTGTGACTTCATTGAGTCCACGGTAATCCACCGTCAGCCTCCACTCTCCGCTGGACTTACGCACTGGCCATATAGGGCTATTAAAGGGTGAGCGAGTCTTGCTGACCACCCCCTGGGTCTCCAGTTCACGGATCATCTTATGTATGGGAGTCACAGAGTCTCGGTCGGTGCGGTATTGCCGACGGTGCACTGTTGCTGTGGCTATCGGTACCAACTGTTCTTCAACCTTCAGCAGTCCCACAGCAGAGGGGTCCTCTGAGAGGCCAGGCAAGGTGTTCAACTGTCTAATTTCCTCTGCCTCCACAGTAGCTATGCCAAACGCCCAACGAAGTCCTTTTGGGTCTTTGAAATACCCACTCCTCAGGTAATCTATGCCAAGGATACACGGGGCCTCTGGACCAGTCACGATGGGGTGTCTGTGCCATTCCTTCCCAGTCAGGCTCACTTCAGCTTCCAGTACAGTCAGCTGTTGGGATCCCCCTGTCACCCCAGAAATAGAGATGGATTCTGCCCCTATGTATCTTGATGGCATCAAAGTACATTGTGCGCCGGTGTCAACTAAAGCCTTATATCTTTGTGGCTCTGATGTGCCAGGCCACCGAATCCACACTGTCCAATAGACTCGATTGTCCCTCTCCTCTACCTGGCTAGAGGCAGGGCACCCCTAGTCCTGGTCATGGTACTCGTTGCGCTCTTCTTGTAAGTATGACCTGGAAGTCCCTTCAAGAGGATCAGACATATCATCATTCCTGGGCCGTCTGGAGTCTTGCCTACGAGAGACTGGAGCAGCATTCATCCTCGAAGAGTTCCTTGTGGTACTTGTCCCTCTTTTCAATTCACGTACCCGGGCTGCTAAGGAAGAGGTGGGTTTCCCATCCCACTTCTTCATATCTTCTCCGTGCTCTTGGAGGTAAAACCATAGATTGCCACGTGGAGTGTACCCTCTCTCCTTAGCTGGGGGACGCTGGCTCCTGATAGCAGAGACCCTTGTTTGTCCTGGCGAGGTATGGAAGATCCCTTCCTTAATTTCTTCTCTTAGCCTCTGGTGTCCTTCTTCAATCTTCTCTTCCAGGCTTCGGACATGTTCAGCCAGTTTGGTTTCCGCCGATGAGACGTGGGCTCGTAATGGGGCGGTGACAGTGTCTTCATAAATCCTGAGTTTGCTGACCAATGCACCAACCTTGTCCTCTCCCTCCCTCCATTGCAGCGTTGCTAGGTAGCGGGAATACATTTCTGGCCCGAGTCGTGCAAACTTCAACCACATCTGGGATGTGCACTGTACACCATCTGGACTTTTAGGAAATCTTTCGTCCTCTGAAAAGATTATCTCCAGTACAGCCAATTCTCTCAAGCACCGGATACCTTGTTCCATCGTGTTCCACTGTCCTTGCTGTACGTGGAGGTCCTCCTTGCAAAGGTATCTCTCCCTTACACTGGACAACAGTCGCCGCCAGAGGCTGAGAGTTTCCTGCCTCCTTCCAATCCCCTGATCAATGACGACATCTCGAGACAGGGATCCCAGTTGTCTTGCTTCACTTCCATCTAGAATTGTGTCGTTAGCGGCGCCATCCCAGATTCGGAGCAGCCAGGTCAGGATGGACTCGTTCGCCTGTCGTGTGAACTCTCTCCGGAGCTCACGTAGCTCACCCAGGGATAGGGACCGAGTGATTATTTCTGGCTCTGTCTCCTCCGGTGGATGTGAAGGTCCTGCCTCTTCGTCATCATTTGCTATGCGAACTGATTTGGTCTTCGATTTCCTTTTCTGGACAGGGGCGACTGCTATTGGTTTCTGTTGTCCTTCTGGCTCCTCGATGGTTTGTGTGGGCATGGTGCCAGTTGATTTATTTCTTACTCCCTCCGACTCAGCTGTAGTTTGTGTGGACGTGGTGCCAGTTGATTTGCTCCTTCTCTCCTCCCCCTGGCAGTGCTGTACCATGTCAAGCAGTGCCCGGTAAGCAGTGGCCAGGGCCCAGCAGGTTGCTGTGAGCTGACCATCTCTGGAGCTGCCAGAGCATTTTTCCTTTACCAGTTTTATCATGCTAACAGGATCCTGCAGTTGTTCAGGGGTGAATTTCCAGATCATGGGAGGAGAAAACTTCTCCAAATACTGGCCGATGTCCTCCCACTTCCCGTGCCACTCAGCGTTATCCATTCCCAGGACAGGCGCCCAAACAGCCTCCCTAGAAGGCCCTGTTCTGACCCTAAGCATGGTGTAAACAGTACAGAGCAGACAGAGCAGCAGACAGAGCAACACTAACAATAACATTATGCCATCCTTAGCATCAAAAGGAAAATCAATATTTTCAAAAGCTGTTGTAGCAGGTCTGAAGGGGAAGAAGGAGGTGAGAGGCTGGAAACAATCATTCCCCACTGTTCCCCCAAAGGACTGGGTGCGATTTTTAATGAGGCCCCAGAGGTAGCAACCCAGACCAGGACAGGCAAACAGGACTGAATACACATTTACAATGAAACTCATTGCTTCTGATGTTACGATGGCATAAACATAGTATACCAATAAAGCAATTTGGATCCCTCTCCCTGGTCTTAAAGAGAGCATTAAAATAGGCAAATAGTTCCCCATCTGCGGAAATATGAACATGCCCAGATACAACACCCACGTGAATGCACCAAACAACATGTTGATCGGGGAGTTTCTGTATCCAAATACACAGATGCTTAAAATGAAATTGTGATTCTGACTTCTCTCTCTCTGCCCCAACGTTTGGGCGCCAAAAAAATGTGCTGGTTTAAAAGTTAACCAGCAAGGCAAAATGAACTCAATTCA
>NW_020927295.1:0-29866 GCF_003984885.1 Neopelma chrysocephalum
CGGGGTCGAGGCCGTGCCCGGTGCTGTGCCGGGTCCGTGCCGTGCCGGGGCGGGGTCGGGGCCGTGCCCGCTGCTGTGCCGGGTCCGTGCCGTGCCGGGGCGGGGTCGGGGCTGGGGCCGTGCGGGGCCGGGCGGGCGCGGGGAGGGCTCAGCGGCGGCGCCTGCGCGGGGCCGTCGCGGAGCTCCGCGAAGTTCCGCGGGGCCCGGGGAAGTTTGGGCTCGGCTCGGCTCGGCCCCGGCCATGGCCTTCCGCCGGCGGGCCAAGAGCCACCCGCTCTTCAGCCAGGAGTTCCTCATCCACAACCACGCCGACATCGGCTTCTGCCTGGTGCTCAGCGTCCTCATCGCCCTCATGTTCGAGGTGAGAGCCCCCCCTCCATCCGCATCCCCCTTCCCCGCCGGGGCCGGCTGTGTGTGTGTCCCCACCCCGTGGACCAGGTCACCCCCGTCGTTCTGCACGGGGTGTCCCCCCCCGGGGCTGTCTCGGCTCAGGGGGGTCCGCACTCCGACCAGGAGCCCCCATCCCGCTTGGGGAGGGGGCTCTGCGATGCGGGACCCCTCCGTCTGGGGGGGCACAGCGCCGCCCCATTCATTCCCCGTCTCTCACCCACCACCAGAGAGGTGTGTGTCCCACAAATTCCTTTGGGGACCCAGCCTGGTACTGACTTTTGGAGTGGCACATCCTTCTTCCCCTGCTCCAGCCCTGCCCGGGGTCCCTGGTTTGGGAAGGGGCAGCACAGGGGATGTCAAACCCCCTTCTCCAAACCCACCCCTGCTGCTGGGATGCCCCAAGCACTGAGGTGGGGTGCATCAGCCTCACACAGAGAGAAACCAAGCCCTGGCTGATATTCCCAGCTCTTGGAAGTGGGAAGAATTTTTTTTTTGCCTTTTTTTTCCCCCATTTTTTCTTCTTCTTTAACATTACCCCTTTTCCAGGTATTTTCTCCGCAGCCAGCGCCGTGGGACGAGCACCGGGGGCTCCTGGGCCTCGGGCAGGACACCAGCGGCTCCCTGGCCTTTCCTCATCCTGGCCATCCCACCTTGGGCCATGAGAAGGCATCCCCGCTCCTCCATGGGATACCTTCACCCGGAGCCCCCCCGGGAATGCCGCTGCCCCGCCAGCGCCATGCCCGGAATGCCGCTCTCCCCCTGCTCCGGCTCCTTCCCTCCCAGCTTGCTTTTTTCCCTTCCCTCTTCTCGGTGAGGAGACGGGAGCGCTGGAGGCCGTGTGGCTTCTCTTGGCTCCGGGCACCCACGGCCGAGGCTGCGAGCCCGTGGTCAGCGGCACAGCCGGGCCGGACCCCCCCCCTTCCCCCGCTGAACCCTCCCCTCCAGCGCAGTGCCACGTTTCAAAGCAAATCCGGATGGGAAAGGGGTGGCCGGGGGGCCTGGCGGAGGAGGAAAGGCTCCTTCTTGCAGCAAATCGCAGGAGGAGGAAATCCATTTCCTTAATTCCCTCCCGCTGGAGCCCCCCTTGCTTTTCTCTCCCCCCCCCCCTCCCCCCCCCCCCCTTTTTTTTTTTTTGCTGCGAATGCTTTGAATGAGCGAGTGGCTTCCAGCACTCAAACCCCCTTTCGATGTGGTTGTGCATATATATATATATATTTATTTAAGGGTTTCAAAACTAGCCCAAGAGGGCCAGCTGCATTCCACAGCCACATGCAAATGCTTACAAAGTTGGGCTGCAAGTTTCATTGTGGTACTTTAAAAAGAAAAAAGTCGGTGAGGTCTCATCTCTATCTCAGGGTTTCTCCCTGCAGGTGGTTTTTTCGGGATGCTGGTGCCTGTGGCTGCCTATCAGGAACCCCGTCCTGGAGAGTTGGTAGCTGGGCTTGGGAGTGATTTTGGTTGACGTGATGCTCTGAGGATGGTTTGAAATGTGATGAACCCCCCTGTGGAGATGCCAGCAGGGAGGAGTTTGTGGTGTTCCTGATTTTTTTAGTGTCTTTTAATTAAACCTCCCTGGGATGCTGAAGGCAGCAGTTTGCTGCTCTCCCCGCAGACCTCAGGGAGACGGTGCTTGCCGTGCTGGGGTGGGTTCCAGTGCTCCCTGTGCACTGCCTGGCTGCATCCCTGCCTGGCATCATCACACAATCACAGAACCATGGAATATGCTGAGTTGGAAGGGACCCATCAGGATCATTTTGTCCAACTCCTGGCCCTGCACAGCACACCCCAAGAATCACACCATGGGCCTGAGCATGGGGTTTGAGACAGCTCTTGATCCTTGTGGGTATTTTATTTTATTTTATTTTTATGGTTATTTCTCCTGCTTTCTTTTCCTCTGGAGGAGAAATCAGGCTCTGCTCTTCCCCAGCCCTCTAAACCATCCATGCCCATTTGTGCCACCCCTCTGTGGTGACTTTTGGTGGCAGCTCAGATATTTCTGCCTTTTGACACCTTTTCATCTCCTCCTTTGCCATGGTGAGGAGGACACGTCGCTCTCCCTTCTCCTCCTTTCATCCCTGCTTCCCACCCCACAGCCGGGCTTCCACCTTCCTGATGCTGGTGGCCACAGCCAGGCTCAGGCTCAGCGGAAGCGGCCGAATCCTGCTCACAATAGGCCGTTTCCTGCAGGGGAGGTTTCTTTGGGAAGACACAAATAAGATTTTTAACCTTTTCCCAGGCATCCCCCAGGAGCTGAGCGCTTCCTTGCTCCAGCACCCTGCTCAGGATGATGCTGGAGGGCTGATGGATGTCTCCCTTTCCCCAAGCAAGGTGCACCCTGAGTATCCTTTTGGGTGCCCAACCTTTCCCCTCCAAACAGATTCACCAACCTGGGAATTCCTCCACAGCAGGGAGCTGTGGGACATGATGGGATTTGGGGGCACAAAGTGTGGCATGAGGCTGCTCACCGATGTTACAGGTGTGTTGGATTTGATTATTCCAGTGTTTTACATGATCATAGCATTGCTCAGAGAGGGAAATCCCAGGCTTGGAGGGGGTTTCCCTAAAAAGAGCTGTCCAGAGCTTGGCACTATGCAGTGTTTTTCATTCCCAGCCTGCCTTAAGCCTTCAGGGTGTGAAACGCACCTGGTTTGTGTCTGTGTGGTGCCAGGGAGGGATTTTGCCACGTGTGTGTGTGGCTGCTGGAGCACGGAAAGAAAAGCCTCCTCTTTTTTTGTTTTTTTTTGGTAAAAAGCTATTTTAAGTGATAGAAACGCGAAACAGGTGCTTCCCATCCTCCTGCAGAAATTGCTTTGCATGTATTTTTCCACCCTGCTTTGCAGAAAAATGAAGCCAAGGCCAGGCTGGGTTTAACCTGCAGCTGGCTGGTGACCTGTGTCCTGTCTGGGGTGGGTCAATCAGTGGGTTGAGTTTGCGGAAGACCTCACTGATTTTGGGCAAGTTCCTGTGTTAGATGGGGGCTGCTGCCGCAATCTCTAAAATGGGGAAACTAAGGCTCAGTTTTATGCGTGGGGTGATGATAAGAAAGTGATAATAGAGTTAAAACCCATTGTTTTATAAGAGTTGCCGTGGCCTTGCTGGGCTTTCCCCTGTGAGCAGAGTGTGAGTCACGGGCTCCCAAACTCTGGGTTGTGACACTGTCAAGCGAAGGCGGCTGACGAATGAGCTGCTATTTCCAGGCTTCCTGCTAAATATACTTCCCCCTTCCCGGTCCCCTCCGTAGTACTCTAAAAAATTAAGGCCTTTCTCCTTGCTAATACGGGAAAAAAAACCGTGTTTCTGCCTCCCCTGGTCGTTTCCAGATGTGGGAGCTGAGGCCATGCGGGCGGCATTAAGGGCTGAATAGTTGGGGAAGAGGGGGAAAAAGGGGGGAAAAAAGGCAGAACTTAGGTTTAGTTTTAAAAAAGGAATAAACAGGAGGGAGTGTGAGGCAGTGAAAATCATGCTGTGCTGAGGGATGAGCGTGTCTGTGGGAGCAGAGGGGCTGCGCCGCCCTCGAAAAGGGTTTTTTGTCACAGCCAGATGTTTACTTTTAAAGGCTTTGGTCCAAAGTTTGGCCTTTAGTTTACATATAGGGCTTGTGTCAATCCATACCGTGGGTCAGCAAGTTTGTCTTTCAAACTCTGACTGGTTGGGGGAAAAATACCCCCACATTGCGAGAGAATCCTTCAGACAGCGTTTTATCTGTAATTAGTTTGAGCTGTTTTTCAAGCCCTGGAAATATTTTCCCAGCTCTGACTGCAGAAACTCCCCCAGCCTCCCCCACCAGAGGTTTGGAGCTGCTTCCTTCCTGCAAAGTGATTTTAATTCAAGGAGGACCGTGGGGCAGGCAGAGTGCCTGGGGGCTCCTGGCTGGGGTAGAGACAGCAACTGCAAATCCCACTGGGATGAGGCTTTCGAGAAGGGAAACAGGTTTTATAGAATCCCAGAATGGTTTGAGTTGGAAGGGACCTTAAAGATCATTTCATTCCATCCCCTGCCATGGGCAGGAGCACCTTCCACTATCTCAGGTTGCTCCAAGCCCCATCCAACCTGGCCTTGAACACTTCCAGGGATGGAGTGTCCACGACCACTCTGGGCAAGCTGTTCCCCGAGTTCATAGAGTGCCTGGTACCCCTCTGTGAAGGATGCTCAAAAATTATCCCTCTTTCCTGAACATATTGGTGTTTAGTTGCAGCAGGTAGATTTTGGGAGAGGTGCTAAACTGCCTGGATGCACGTGGTTAGATCCCTTTATTAAAAGCCACGTGCTTATCTGCACAAGTGTAATTGGGATTTGGGTTTGGACCCTTGGAGCCTTTTGTGGCAGGGAAAAAACAGCATTTTTTAAATTGCTGGATGGGGCTTGGAACAACCTGGTCTAGTGGAAGGTGTCCCTGCCAATGGCAGGGGGTTGGAACAAGACGATCTTTAAGGTCCCTTCCAAACCAAGCTGTTCTGTGATTCTAAAAAAGAGTAGGAGGAGCTTTGCTGCTCTGTATTAAACAGCAATTGCCAGGATGGTGGGTGTTTGGATTTTTCCAGTCACCACATTATCAGGAGTAGATGCCTAGTGGTAGATAGTAGATGCATAGTAAATAAAGATGCATAGTGTAGTAGTGCTGGGATTGTTTGGCTTTATCCATTGCTCTGCCATCAAGGGCTGTGAGGTGGATGTGCTGGTTTGATTTTTAGCCATGAGAAACAGCCTCATCCCTGTCCTGAGCATCGCGGGAAACTCTGGTCTTGATGGACACGTGGACTTTTGCGTCTTCACCATCCGTCTGCCCTTTGGTTCTCACATCAGTGGCTTTAACCACCAGAAACCCACTCACTGCTGAGGATACTGTTCCCTCTGCATGGCTGTAGAGAGCTCCCAGGATGACTGCTTCCCAAATTTGCCTGGTTCAGGCACATAGAATCATAGAACTATTAAGGTAGGAAAAGGCCTCTGAGTTCATCATGTCTAACCCAGCTCTGCTAAGCCCATCACTAACCCATATCCCCACTCACCACATCCCTCATGCAAGGCAGGATGAGGAGCATCTCCCTCTGCATAGAGATGCCCTTAATGCCGGGCAAGGAGTGGATGAGGAGTGTATGAGGAAGGTACAGCCTTTCCTACGTGGTCCCTGTTCTGTGCGTCCCATGGAGACAAACCCCTCTCCCACCCTATAAAAAGTTGTGCAGGGGAAGGTTTAGGGATTTTAATAGCCAGTTGGATATTGGGAAAAATGTCTTCACTGAAAGGGTGCTCAGGCATTGGAACAGGCTGCCTGGGACAGTGGTGGAATCACCATCCCTGAAGTGTTCAGAAAACATGTAGATGTGACACTTGTGGACATGGGTTAGTGGTGGGCTTGGCAGTGCTGAGTTCATGGTTGGACTCAGTGATCTTAGAGGGCTTTTCCAACCTAAATTATTCTATGATTCTATGAATTCCCCTTCTGCCAGCAGCAGTTTAGTGGCAGCTCTGGCTCTTCTCCTGCCCTGCAGGGCAGGAGCGTGCCTGGCACTTCCTTTCCCATACCAGCATCTTGTTTCAGAACAAACAGGCAGCGAACGTCTTGTGCCTCTGAATAATCCTCATGTTGCTCTTCCCGTTCCAAACTTCTGCTTTCTCTGGCTGCCTGTGAAATGCTCAATGCAATCCCTAAAGCTTTGCCATCCCTGGTGCTCGTTGCTCCTTCCTAAGCCAAGGAAACCTGGTTTCCTCCCTTGCAGGGGAGCTGGAGGTGCCATTGCTGGAGGTCACGGTTCTGGTGTTCCCTGTTTTCCAGGAGGCTTAAGCTGCTCCGTGGTGTGCCTGGCACTATACACCACTCAGGGCTGTGTAGCAATGGGTGCACTATGGGTGCTCCCAGTTGATATAGTGGATGGGATACTGAGGGGGTTATGTGGGAGTTTGGAGCTTGATGTTCACTTGCTGGAGCTCAGCCATGACCTTGGTCAAGTCCCCTGTCCCTCTGTGCCCACTGGCAAGGGGCATGTGGTGAGAAACATCAACAAGATGCAGGTCCCCCCATGGATGTGCAGCATGTCCCTCACCTTCCAGAGGGAGGAATGTACCAGTGTCCTGCTCAGGGTGGTTCATCTCATGTGTTTCATGCTCCATCTGCTGCTAGAAGCAATGACTGTCTGAACCAAGATGTCCTTGCAGTGATGCCTGGAGGGGAAGGCTCCCTGTCCAGGTGTGTGTTTCATAGTCAGTGTGAACACTTCCCAACTGGTTGCAGGAGAAGGAAATGCCTTTGGTGCCTTAGAGGAGACCTTCCCTCCATGTAAACTCTGTAAGATGGGAAGGTTGGATGCCTGGAGTTCGTATTTGGCCGCTGTAGCACTTTAGTGAGTGGCTGCAGGAGCAGCTGCAGGTTTGCCTGGGCTCCCCCATCTGTCAAACGGAGCAGACAGGCAGTTTGTCCTTGGAAACTGGTCCATCAGGAGCCTGCCTGTGTCCAGGATGTTATATTTGTCTTTGGCAGTAAAATATTTTAATTAGACTTCAGAAAACAACCCACTACCCCTCTGTAATGAAAGGTGAGGGGGTGCAAAGGTGACCTCTGAAGCTGCTGGTGGTCTT
The DNA here is from genome assembly GCF_003984885.1 of Neopelma chrysocephalum. Classification (NCBI taxonomy): domain Eukaryota; kingdom Metazoa; phylum Chordata; class Aves; order Passeriformes; family Pipridae; genus Neopelma; species Neopelma chrysocephalum. The sequence continues at coordinate 6,967 of NW_020927295.1, forward strand.
CAGCCTATAGGAAGCAAAGGCAGGTGTGGAGATGGGACAAAGCATTGCTTGATGCTGGAGTGGATGGATGAAACCTTCCTACCAGGCCCTCTAGAAAAAAAGATTAGGAGAGTCCTTGCAAACTGTGTTGGGGCTGAGCACCATGCTGGCTTTTCTTCCCACTCCAGAGATACTCCAGGGTCATTTTCTTGGACTCACAAGTCTGGCCTATGGCCCCTCCAGCAGGTTAGGAGGCTTCATCTGTAGATGATGTCTTCTTTCCAGCTGTGTATAGCTCTGGATGTCAGCCAGGTCCTTGGGTAGCTGTAAATCCTTCAGTGCCTGCTGCCGTCAGCACTTCCATGACACGTCCACCCGTCCCCGCAGCATCGCGGCCACCGCTGGCTCTGTGTGTTTATATCATACCCTTTACCAGCTCGTGACGGGGTTTGGATGTGAAGTCCAGGTCCTGGATGTGCTGTACCGCTCTGGGATGAAGCAACTTGGCTTTCCTGGCCAGCAAGGTCTGTAAGAGCCAGCAGTGTCTCCTTAAGCCAGCTGAAAGCCGGGCGATGCACTTTTTCCATCCCCACCCCAGACTCTGCCCGTGGTCTCCATATCCTGCAGCAGAGCTTTTCTTGCATCTACTCCTCCACAAACAGAGCGCAACATGTGGGATTTCCTTTTTTTTAAGTGGGAAAAAAAAATTAAATCCCCAAACATCCTGAAAAGACACTGTGGAGTTTTCTGTCCCTCGCCTGTGCCAGCGGAGCGGAGCCACTGGCCGGTTGCTCAATGCTCATGGAGGCAGAATGGGAACGGTTGGCAAAGGCCCTGTGTCCCCCCCCCACAAGCTGTGGAGCAATTTCCAGCTGGGATTTTAATAGCCTGCAGCTCTGGAACGGTGGTAGCTACGTCTGTGTGAAATGCAGCTCATCTCCATCGGTGTTGGACTGGCATGGGATTTTTTGGGGCTGGTTGTGTATGAAGGTGGGTGCTTGCAAAGCGTTGGAGGGGTTGGCTGGGAGCCCTTGGAAAGGTAAAAATTTGGTGACCTGCTGGCACTGTGGGGTTGGATGGGACGAAGACACGTTTGCTGTCAGATGTTTGTGCACTGAGCTGTGGCCCCAGGCTCGAGGGTGTGTTGGTCTCAGAGGTGCAGCTTTGGGGCATCCTGTGGATGCACTGGGGTGGAATGCTGTGCCCCATTCCCACAAACCCTCCTGCTTCATTGCTGGGAAGGATCATTCCCTTGAATTAAAAGCAATTTAGACAGGACCAGAGAGAACAGCATGAAGCTGTTTCTGGAGAGGTTTAGGCTGGATATCAGGAGAAAGTTCTTCCCCTAGAGGGTGGTTGGGCACTGAACAGGCTCCCCAGGGAAGTGGTCATGGCCCCAAGGCTGCAGAGCTCAAGGAGCGTTTGGGCAACACTCTCAGGGACATGGTGGGATTCTGGGGGTGTCCTGTGCAAGGCCAGGAGTTAGACTTCAGTGATCCTTGTGGGTCCCTTCCAGCTCAAGTTATTCCATGATTCTATTCTATGATTCAATAAATGAAGAGTGAGCAGCACAGCCCTGGTTTGCAGGGTCCCTGATATGTCATCCCAGGCTTTTTTATTCCTGTTTTGTACATGCATCTGGAATCTTGTGGGTAACTAGTGTGAGATTCAGCTTGTCTGTCAAAGCTACTTTTCCCCTGCCCTGTTGGACCTTCATGGGTGCCTGCACAGACTCTAGAGGGGTCCAGCCTCACCAAGTGGAGGAGTCTCCACAAATACGTGGAGCTAAATCCATGTGTAGCCAGTTCAGAGTTTCTCATGTGCGGGTGCTGCCATCCCTACCCAGGCTGGATTCCCAGTGTGGCTGTGCAAGTGGATGGGAATGAGGGCTAGTTTTAATTAATGCAAATAGCCAGTTGGGTCAGTTCCCAGTGTCCCTTGAGCAGCAGGTCACGTATGAGGATGGTCCACGCTCCTGGAGAGATGCTCATCCCTGAGGGGAACCAAGAGGCTTCCCCTGTCAGGTTGGCTCATGGCTTTTCCAGCTGTGTTGTTCTTCCGGGTTTCTCCCTCCTTTATACCTCTCTTTCTCCTTCCCAAATCCCAAGTCTCTGTTGGCAAACCACTTCTCTTGCAATCTCCTTGCTGAAAGATGTTTCTGCGAGTGAAGCAGGTGCTTGTACATCTCCCTGGACAATTTACCTTTCCCTTTGTGGTAGGAAAAGAGAGTAAATGGTGGCAGAGGAATGGAATCAACAACTGTTTTGCTTTTTTTCCCTTCTGTGTGTCTTTTACAGGTCACAGCCAAGACTGCCTTCCTGTTCATCTTACCTCAGTACAACGTTAGTGTGCCTACAGCAGGTAAGAGATGCCTCTGCTCCAGACACCCCAAGGGGAGGATTGAGTCGTGGTCTGTCCCAAATCCTCTTTGCCAGCTGGCCCGGGCTCACCCTGTACTGATCACACTGCCCAGGCTCTTGTCTGGTGGTGAAGGAGATGTTAACAATAAGATATTTTGCGAAGAAGCAAAGTTTGAGCAGCTCAGAGCACTCTGATCATGTCTGCCAGCCCTCATGCTGCCAGGGTTGGGAAGAAATGCTTTCCAGGGGGTTTTGGGGCTTCCTCTGTGTTTCTGCCATGGCCAGGCTGCTCTATGCTCCCTGCAGGGTGAGGATCCTGCTCCAAGCCTGGTCAGGCAGGATCAAACTGCCTGATTGCATGCCTGGAGTACCTCCATGTCCTGCTGGGGAGCGGGAGGGGTTTACCTCTTTGCTAAGCAGTAGGGGCTACACAATTGTTCCTGCCTTGCTGATTTTTGGAGGGATGGAACAAGGTGAATGTGTGGAGGTGCACAGGACAAGGCAGGTTATGGGCCTGGTTCACGTTTGATTTGAGGAGGCTCTGAGGTGGTGCAGCTCTGAACCAAACAGACCAGAGGATGTGCCCCAGCTGCCAGCCAGGAGGCAGCTGGAGGCTCAGCCCCTGTTCATATTTTGGCTGCTGGTTGCTACCTTCCTGGCTCAGAGCCCCCCTGGATCTGGCAGTGATCTGGGCACTGGCGTGGAGACAGCAGGAGGTGGTTTGGGTAAAGCCCGAGCTCAGGATGAGCCAAACGCCTGGGGCACAGAGCCTGGCTTGGTGGCAGAAAACTGCAGTTAATTGGAAGTGTTTGAGTAATCATCCAAAGAAAGAGCAGGGTGTTGGGATTAGTGGGACTACAGTGAGGCAGACATGCGGAAGATAAAAGCTCTGCCCTTAAAATCTTTGAACGTTAGGGCTGAAGAAGTCATCCAGCTCCCAGATTAAATTGGTCTGTGCTCCCCTATGGCACAGTCCAGACAACTTCCTGCTGGTTTTTAAGGGATTTATTCTTTCCTGATGCCAGAAAACTCAGGGAGGGCACAGAAACACCTCACCAGAGCCAGGTAATGGGGCTTCAGTGTAGACTATGAGGTGGCTGAGGCCTTGGGGAGAGAGACCTTGCTGCAGCAGCTTGTTTGGAGGAAGGGTTATTGCTCATCTGAATTTTTCCAAGGCTGTTTCACATCCCTCACAGCTCCTGCTAGAGCAGCTTCTGAGAGAGGGGAGACGAGGCAGAGTGGTTGCACATGTGCATGATATTATTTTCTTGGGACCTGCAATTCAATCTTTTGCCTTGCTCTGGGATACAGGCACCATGTTTACCTCTGGGCTTGCACAGCACCCAGCCGGGCTTCTAAGGACAGGGTAATTTCATATCCTTTGCCAGATGTTTTCATAAATCCTGTTCAAATCTTAAAAATCTGAACTAAAGCTTTGCTCAAGGGTAAACAGGGCTGGTGACAAGATGCTTTCTGCAGCGCACCACAAGGACAGCAGCTTTCCTAAATCTGCTTCTTCTCCATAAGCTGCAGGGCTGCAAATAGTCACCTTAATGCAGCTGTCTGGGGTATTTTGGGTGCCGTTGGGTCTCCCATTGCTCCAGAAGAGCATGGCCTCCCGTGGGTCCTATTTCTCATCCTCCATCCCCTTGCTGCTATCTCAGATCTCTTAATAGCACAAGGCATCTGCATTTCGGCAGCTGAATCCTGCTCCAGCAGCTTTCAGGGATGAGTGGAAGAGACTGGGTGCTAGATTATAACTGAGGGGGTGGAAATGCCATCCTGAGCCCTGCTGTTCTCAGTGGGGCATCCCTGATCCCATCACCTGCTTCAGCCTTCCATGTCTTCATCCTGGCAGGCTGATAAATTCCTGCCTCCATACCCAAGCTGTCCCCAGCCCCTCATCTCTGGCAGGGGAAGCTTGAGGCCTCCTGAGTGTCTCCTCCCTTGAGGTGTGTAACTATTGGAGGAGAAACCACCCACCTCTGCCATGAACTAACCCTGGATGGAGCCCTGGCACAGTAATGACCTCTCTCTGGTGTCCCCATATTGGGAATAACCCCCCTGCCCCACTAACCCTTAAACCCTCACCTGGAAATCATTTGGGTCATGGGGATTTGCCCCACTGTTTGGTGTTTTGCAGATGGGGAGCTGGTCCAGTATCACTATGGGCTGAAGGATCTGGTCACCATCCTCTTCTACATCTTCATCGCCATCATCCTGCACGCGGTGGTGCAGGAATACGCCCTGGACGTGAGTGCCATTCCATGTCTTGAGCCACCAAAATACCTCAAATCCCATGGTGCTGCTGCAGTTAAATGCTGTTCTGGGGGTTAAGGATTATGAGTGAGCCTTCACCTCTGGAGGCTGCTTGGGATGAGGAGGAGAGAGGGTTGATGACCCGGCGGCTCATCTTTTCTTGGTTTTTTCTCTCTTCCTCTGCTCCTTCCCAGAAAATCAACAGGCGTCTGCATCTCTCCAAGGTCAAACACAGCAAGTTCAATGAGTCAGGGCAGCTGGTTGCCTTCCACCTCACCTCTGTGATCTGGTGCTTGTACGTCGTGGTGACGGTAAGGCACGGGAATGGCTGGGATTTTGGTTGCCAAGGGGGAATTCGGGGTTTCTGGAGCACAAAATCCCACTGGCAGCAGAGTCCCCAGCCAGCCCCTGGGCCAAAACGGGCACATTTCAGCAAGTTTAGTTTTCAAGTGTGGTGGATCTTTCCAGCCACTGAGTGAGGGCAGTTTTGGGAGATCCTTCTTCTGCACTGTGCAAGGCATAAGCTAATGGGATGTGAGATGTTTTTGGAGCTGGTCCTCAGAAATCCTGCCTGGTCTCATCATCTCCATCTGCTGCTCCGGATCATCTTTCTCAGATTCTTATTTTCCTCTTTATTTACATTCAGTTCTTTGAGGTTTTTGGATGCCTTTTGCAGGGTTGTGGGGCTAATGGGCAGATTTTTGGGATCCCTCTTTGTGGTCCCTTTCCTGGCAAGCTGACAGTGAGGGGATCGCTGAGAACAGGAAAGCCACGCTGTTCCTTGGGTGCATTGGGAATGTGTCAACCCAAAACTGCTGGGAGAAGAAATCCTCCCTCTTTTTGGGGAGGAAGGGGGAGGGAAGAGCAGGTGTTGTGGGAGAGATCTGGCTATTTTGGCAGTGTGAAGTGATGGTGCTTTGCTGCCTGCAGCCATTGGGGTCCAGCTGGGGATGGATCCCCTTTCCACTGCTTGGAGGGTCCTACCAGCTCCCCTTAGAGTACCCCTTTCAAGGCCAGCATTTCAGAGGTCTGCTGGCACTGCCTCTGTCCTGTTGGGCTCTGAGGAGGGAAACACTGGTAACACAGTTGATGCTGCTGGTTTTGGGCTCCCCTTTCCCAGTGCCAGACCTGTCCCTCACCAGCTGCGGGGCCGGAGCCTCCTCCTTGCTGTTATGTGCTCCCCAAACACCCCGTGTGCTCCAAGCAGGTCGCCCTTCACAGCACTTGCACTTCCCCTGGCTTCCCCCAGCTGAAAAAAGGGCTTAGGGCAGACAGGGCGTGGATGATGGTGACTTGACAGGACATGTTTCCCATGCCAACACCTCCTTCCAAAGCCCAGTGCAACATCCCCGTGGCAGGAGCAAGAGGGGAGCCACATCCTGTAACCCGCCTGCAAGCATAAGTTAAGAGGTGGAAAATTAAACTGTCCAAGGCATAATAAATTGGTTCTGTAGGTGTTTTCTGTTCCCCTTTCTCATCAGTAGTACTTCTGGTTGCTTAAGTGATACTTGGTTGCACAGACCGGTGAGGGAGAAGCCCCACAGACCATGCACAGTTACAGGCATCTCACCCCCACACCTCCAGAACATCCTGTCCTGAACCTGGGAACATCTGTGCAACTAAGCAAGGAACCTTCAGCCCCCAAACACAGGGCCTGGAGAGATTTTATAGGGTTACTAGAGACCTGCAAACGTGTCTGAGCTTTGGCAAGCTCAGCCTTGGCTCTCGCAGGGGACACGTTTTTTTCTGCAGGCTGAGTGTCATCCCCAGTTCCTTGTTTCACTGTAACATCAGCCCACCCTGTCATAACCTGATTATTTTGCTGAAGCCTTGCATCTCTTCTCTTTCTCAGGAAGGATACGTATCAAACCCCCGGAGTCTGTGGGAAAACTACCCGCATGTTTATCTTCCGTAAGCACTTGTGAGGGTATTTTGTTCTGGGGCTGACCACTTCCTTCCTCTCCACGGTTTTCCCTGTGGCTGGGAGAGGGGTGCTGACACCACAGCACCCTTTGCATGCACCCTGCTGCAAGGATGCTGCAGTGAGGTTATGAGGAATGGTGGATATCTCATTTGTGAGCCTGGGGAGGGTGTTCCAGAGGGTTTCCCCCATGAGAAAGGTCCTGTGGCCCCCATTACTCATCCTGGCTGTTTCCTGCATCACCTCGGGCAAGTCTCTTTGCTGTTTATTTTTCACAGTAGGAATGAAGTGGGGGATAACCCTCCCCTTTTGGGAGGGTTTTACAAAAGTGAGATTTGCTGAGGGCATGGAAACCACAGCAGGAGCATCTGGATAAACTCCAGGTGTGGCTGTCTTGGCTCAACAAATAATTTCAGCCCAGAAATGATGCCTCCTGAATCCTGTGGCTTCAAAGCAGTGGAGGGATTGCCCAATGCTGCCCTGCCACCCAGGTCCTTGGGGTCCTGCCATGCCCTTGGTTGGCTCTCATGGATCATCCCTGCATTTCAGGTTCCAGGTGAAGTTTTTCTACCTGTGCCAGCTGGCGTACTGGCTGCACGCCCTGCCGGAGCTCTACTTCCAAAAAGTTCGCAAGGTGAGAGCCAGGTGGGCAAACAGGGGACCCCACACGCTGGGTTTTGGGAGAGGGAGTTTTGGGAGAGGGCAGGTGAAGAGGGTTGAGAGGTTGACATGGCTCTCTGCCCTGCCAGGAGGAGATCCCCCGCCAACTGCGCTGCATCGCACTCTACCTGGTGCACATCGCCGGCGCCTACCTGCTCAAGTGAGTCACCTCCCTCAGCACCACATCCTGCTCCAGGAATGGGGCTGAGCAGCTCCTTTTGCAGTGGGAGTCACCTGGGAATCCTCAGTGGGGTGGGAGGCTTAAAGGGAATAAAGTGGAGTGTTTCAGTGGACAGTGACTTTTTGCACAAGCGGGTAGTGATGGGACAAGGGGGAATGTTTTTAAACTAAAAGAAGAGAGATTTAGGTTAGATATTAGGAAGAAATTCTTCCCTGTGAGGGTGGTGAGGCTCTGTCACAGCTGTGGCTGCTCCATTCCTGGAATTGTTCAAGGCCAGGTTGGATGGGGCTCTCAGCAACCTGGGGTAGTGGAAAGTGTCACTGCCCATGGCAGGGGGTTGGGACTGCATGATCTTTAAGGTCCCTTCCAACACAGATCATTCTATGATAAAAAGCAGAGCAGCCTTGCCAGCAGTTAGGGTTTTGTGTTGGATTCCTACTGGTTTGGGCTGTGCTGATGGTTTGGGGACAGGGATTTCCCCCACTGCAGTTTTACCCCACAGCTGCAGAAAGGCCTGGCTTTAGGCTGGTGCTGCAGCTCAGGAATGGCAGGGGAGAGGCTGTAGCTGGATTGGAAGGATGAAGGTTGACCAGTGATGCTTTTTTCTTCCTCTTCCCTCCTAGTTTAACCCGCTTGGGGCTGATCCTCTTGCTGTTGCAGTACTTGGCTGAGTTCTTCTTCCACATGGCCAGGCTGGTTTACTTCACGGATGAGAACAATGAGAAGCTGTAAGCAGGGGAGCTGCCCAGGGCTTCCACCTCCCCCAGAGCCTGGGAGAGCCACATGGCTTGATCTCAGTGCTGGGAGCTGCTCCTGCCCACAGTTCTGCTTGTCCCTCCCACAGGTTTAATGTCTGGGCTGTCGTGTTCGTGGTCACCAGGCTCTTCACCCTCACCTTGTACATCCTGGTCATTGGCTTTGGGCTGCCACGGGTGGAGAGCCAGGCCCTGGACCCTGAGAGAGGGAACTTTTTCAGCTTCCTCTTCAACCATATCCTTTTCAGGTAGGAATGTCTGCTGTGTCTTCCTTGGCTGTGTTATCTCAAGGTGGGTTCTGCCGAGTTTGGAAGTCACAGAATCACAGAATGGTTTGGGTTGGAGAGGACCTCAAAGCTCATCTCGTTCCAACCCCCTGCTATAGGCAGGGACACCTTCCACTGGACCAAGCTGCTCAGAGCTCCATCCAAATGCCAGTGGGGATCTGATCTTGGTTCCATTTAGGGAAGGTCCTAGTGAGCTGAAGGGGTGTGAAGGAAGCAAGGAGGGGTTTAAAGGCTACGGAGGGGAAAAAAACATCAAATAAAGTGTTCATTGAGTGAAATTATAAAGCATGAGTCTATCCTAGAGAAGGGCTTACAGACTTTCCCTACTGCAACTTTAAGTGCAATAACACAGATGTGGTCAAGGAAAATGCATTTTCCCTTCTGCTTGGACATGTTGACGTGGGAAGCAGAATATAGGATGGGCTCCTCATGCCTTGCAGTCTGTCTGTCAAGACTGGGAGCCTTTCTCAGCCATACAGCAGCTTTGGGTTCAGTTCAGAATTTGCTAGGCCTGGTCATTCCCAAGCTTTTTGAAGCCATGGACTGCTGGCACACATGAGGATTTGGGGAACCTTCTTAGCTCCCTTTCAACCACATCCATCTTTTAGATGTACAGAGAAGTTGGGAATGTCATACCTTGACTGTGCAGAGTGTGGCTTGGGCAGTGCTGGTCGAGATGATCCTGTTGATCCATTCTTGCCCTGAAGTTGTAACAATCAGCAATGCCCCGAGCACCTGAGAGCTTTATGGTGTGGAGGGAAAGGGAGGTGGCTGCTCTTTGCTCGGGGGATGGCAGGAAGGAGAGGTGGTGGCAGCTCTAAGGATGGCACCTGCCACCCGGGGGGCCATTGGCCCCGGTGTGGGTGGAAGGCTGGGTCGGGGGTGGCCTCGCTGCTCTGTTCTCAGCCTGCCTCTTCTCCACCCCTGCCAGAATGAGTGTGCTGCTGTTGGTGTGCCTCTTCCAGGCCTCGGTGATGTGGCGCTTCATCCACTTCCAGCTGCGGCGCTGGAGGGAGTACTGGAACGAGCAGAGCAGTCGGAAGCGAGTTGCCACCACCACCACCGGCACCAAGCAGCAAACCAAGCTGCTCAAGAGGGACTCGGGTGAGTGCTGGGACGGGTGGCACCGTGGGAGGTATCAGTCCTGTGGTTCAGCACCCCCTCAGAGGGTCCCCAGCAGCGTCCTGGCACAGTGGGGGCTTTCCCCATGTCTGTGGGCCAGGCCTGAGAGGGTTAATGGTTTGGCTTGTGCAAGGGACAATTAGGTTGGAAAAGACCTCTGAGGTCATCGAGTCCAACCTATGGATGAACACCACCACGTCAATTAGACCATGGCACTAAGTGCCACGTCCAGGTGTTTCTTGAACACCTCCAGGGATGGGGACTCTGCCACCTCCCTGGGAAGCCCATTCCAATGCTTAATCACCCTTTCTGTGAAGAAATGTCCAACCTGAACCTCCCTTGGCACAGCTTGAGGCTACGTCCTCTTGTCCTGTCACTTGTTCCCTGGGAGTAAGCCCGACCCCCACCTGGCTCCACCATCCTGTCAGGGAGTTGTAGAGGGGGAAAAGGTCACCCCGAGTCTCCTTTTCTCCAGGTTGAACAACCCCAACTCCCTGAGTCGCTCCTCATAGGACTTAACCTCTAGACCCTTCACCAGCTTCATTGCCTTTCATTGCCGTCCCCAGGTTACCATGAAAACGGGGTGGTGAAAGCAGAGAACGGCACCTCACCTCGAACCAAGAAGCTGAAGTCCCCGTAGAAGCCAAGGGTTGTCTCCTGGGGAGGAGAGCGAGATACCAAGACTAAGCAGCCCCTCCTCCTGGTCCTCATGGGCGGCGTCTTGAGTGGCTTGGAAACCAGTCATCTTCCCAAGGTGTCTCTCGCTCTCCTCCCTTCCTCTCTTGCTCTCTTGAACCATTTGCAATAAAACCAAAAAGGTCCCTTTCCCCCGCTCCCTTCCCCTCGTAGGAACCTTTTCCAGCCCTCCTGGTTTTGCCTTCCTCTGTTTGATGGTAAATCAGTGTGCAATTTTGGTTTTTTTCTTTTCTATTTTAGTGTTTGGTTATTTTGGTTAATGGTTACAAATGTGTCGTAGACGGTTCCAAACGATCCTTTTTTCTCCCACAGCATGTTCCTCCCCTCTCTCTTCATGGTGCTTCCCTGAGTCCCTGGGACAGGGCCACGACAGCTTGAAGGCACCAAATGTGTGTTATGGGAACAGGTTCCTGGGGGAGTGTGCTGGGGCTGTGAGATCCTGAGGCCCTGGGGCACTCTCAGGTGAGATGGGGCCAGCGCTTGGCAGGGTGGTGATGCTGCAAAGAGAGACCAGGGTCTGAGGGAGGAACCTCAGCCCTGTCTTGTCTCATGGCGGACCCCTGGTTACGTGGGGCTTTTCTGACCCCTGGTTTTGAGCTAATTTTGGAGAGTTGGGCAGCAGAGAGAGGAGAGAATTTCCTTCTTCATATGGAAGGCCCACCTCCCAGCCTCTGCTTGCCCCAGCTCTTCTGGTACAGCTTGGTCTCTCTTGGCTGCCCTGTGGTTGTTCTGGACCTCCCAGCCCCAAGAGCTGAGCAGCTCTGCAGCTCACAGTGCCTTGTCGTGGGGCAGCACCATCCTCAGGTCCAGGTGAAACCTTGAGTCCTGCCCCGCTCTGAGCGCTGGCCTGGCCCTTTGCCAGCTTGTCTGTGCCTCGTGGACCTGGTGTTCTTGTGGCTCCTGACCGTGTCCAGATGACAAACTGGCTGCTGCAAAGGGTTTTTGCATCAATGGGACTGTGCCCCTCGTGCTGTCACCTCAGCCTTCCTCATCCCTACCGTACCAGTCCAGCCGTGCCATCGGTAGCCACCAGCTTCACTCTTTGTTTCCAAAGGATACAGTGCTTGTATCCACCCAAGGTGCTATCAAATCCAGGGTTTCTTCCAAAAAATCTATCCCCTTCATCCCTTTCCGAGCTGTGAACGAGATGACAGGGAGGGAAGGGGAAGGAAGCCAGGGCTGCAAGGAGCAGCTCACGTTTTAGGAAAAGCCTGACTTGTGACGTGTAGCTGTTGGCAGATGGAGTTGTCTCAAATCTACCTCAGAGGCCATCTGTTGCTGCAGACCACTTTCCCCTCTTGCTCCTGCCCGCTCCCACCTCCTTGTGCTGGCAGGAGCTTTTGTGGAAAGCCAGATCCCACCGGCTTGATCCCTTGCTGCTGAGGAGCAGCATCTGCTTGGGGTTTCGTGGGTCAGTGCCATCTCACTGAACTTCTTTGGGGTGCCACACACCAGGCTGGGTTTGGCAGGTGAGCAGCAGTGGCACCTCTCACCCCACACTCTCCTCCAGGGCAGTCCCTAAGCTGGGCTTTGCTGTTGGTGCCTCTTGTGCAGCAAAGTCGGGCGTAGCTTTAGTTCTGCTTTGCCGCCGCAGGAACAGGCGACTCGTGTGTTCCCTTGGCTGGGCGAGGAGAGAGGGCACAGAGCTGGGGGGAGCTGGGGTGCTCTTCCATAGGCAGTCCAGGATTGATGCTTGGTGTGCCCCTTGCTCAGCCCTTCGGGCAGCTGAGCTCTGGCTCTCTCCCAGTGCAATTCCAGCTTGAGGCTGGCGCAGGTGTTCTTCTCATCAGTTGTGTTTTGAGGAATGGGTGAGAGTTGATTTTCTGCCCCTCTTTGAGCTGAGTTGGGGATTTCCCTGTTTCTGTGGGTGCCTTTTGTCCCTTCCTTCCCCTCTCCTTGTTGGGGATGCACTGGAGGGAGAAAATGTTCAGGGATACGAGGACAATTGGTCAAATTCCTGTTGGTCCTCCATCCTCACGACCTATGAGTGTCAAGCGAGAGAGATTGGCAGGAGAGGGTTTCCCCCTTTCTCGGGGGAGCTGAGGAAGGAGGTTGGAGCAGAGCCCTTGGAGGTATCTTGCAGTTGCTCCTCATTTTGGCTCAGAGACAATGGCAGTACCTGCAGGGCAGCGAGACCAGAGGGGGAAAACAGCTTTATGTTTAGGGAGGACATGGAAAAGGTCTAGTGTGAGAGGTTTTTCCTTTCTCTTCCTCTTCCCCTCCCCAGCCATCCACTGCCACATGCCCTCCAAGAGCGACTGCTGGCCGGGATCTCTCCGGAGCCTCGGCCGGTCCTTTCCGCAGAGCCGGTGCCTCACAGCAGCTGAGCTGTTGGCTCTGTTAACAGGTGACACATAACAGCCCCCCAAAAAGCTGGCTGCTGAATGATTCCTCCTGCCTGCCTGCTTTGCTTCAGGCAGCTTTTCCACTTGCACAATGCTGTCTCTTCGTACAGTAGCTGATGATGCTTTGTATCCCAAGTGCCTTATGTTGTAGCCTCTCTGTACTTTAGCAGTAGCTGAACACCCTCCCTCTTTAGTATGTATGTACAACATATGCTACATTTATGTGGTTTTTTGTTTTCCTTTTGATAGAGCTACCAGGAAAAGGGATAGTTTGTTATGGAAGCATTTCCATGTGTTCTTTCTATCATTTGTTTTTTTTAAACCTATAGGCGATGGGGCTTTTTTTTGCCCTCCCCTATATTTAGTACTCAGAAATCTCAATCCTTCTGTTAGACCCAAACCTGGCAGGTTGGTTTTTTTTTTAGGCTGAGCCTTTGTTGTGAGGCAATATCCACTTTCATCCTGGAGGTTTGCAATCCCCTCTCCATCAGAGGGGCTGCTCCTGTCTCTGTGTTCTAGTCCAAGCACAATCCCTCAGCTGCAAGCCCACAGTAACTGCTTCTGTGTCCGTGTCATTTCTCAGCAGATCGAGCCTTCTTTTCAACCCAAAGAGCTTTTTTCTTTCCCAAATGGAGTGTTTTCCTTACAAGCCCTTATTGGTCAGTCTGTCCTTGACAGCTCTGTGTATAAAATGCCACGAGCTCACTTCCCTTGAGTGGATGCTCTTCTCGTGCCCCATCTTGTCAAGCCCTGTGTCATCTGCAGGAAACACCACAGAATCGTTGGGTGAGGTTGGAAAACACCTCCAAGGTCATAAAAATCCAGCCTTTAATCCAACACCAAGATCCAAGATCCAACCCCACACAGGAGCTCTTGTCCACCACAGTGCAGGAGGTGATGGAGACTATCCAAAACTGCAGGTCTTTACTTCCAGTGTGACACTATTGCTTGCACCCTTCCCATGGGCTTGAGACTGCTTTTGTAGTCCGTGTCCATTATCCAACCTAAGGAGATCAGGAATTGAGTAGCCTGTGGGTTTTAGTGTGAAGCATAGTGTTCTCCTGTCCTAGCCTAGAAGAGCTGTATAATACCAGCAGTAGTTCTCTCTTTCTGTCTTCAGATAGTTAGAGAATGGGCTTGGGAAGAGGAAGGGGTGGAGGAAGAACAGATGTAGCATTTCACGTACAATTTTTGAGTGACACTTACCTTATGGGGCATTACAGTTGCGTTTTGTCTTGTTGTTGTTGTTGTTTAGGATTCTTTCTTCTTACTCATCCTGTTTGGGCTAGTAGTAGACAAGTTCCAGTTCCCCTGTAGGTCCCCTTACCTTCACCTCACTGTTTTAAAATGTATGGTAGGCTTCCTTGTTGGAGGGAAGAGTGGCTACTCTAAGATGTCTCTTCCTTGCCTGCAAGTGACTCTGGAAGCTTGGAGCTACCCTGCCTTTGCTGCAGTGCCCGCGGGTTCACAGCAGCCTCAGGCTCTTGCCTTTGGTAGATGGACCCCAAATTGTGTAAACAGTGGATAGAAATGATGGGGTTTGATTTACAGCCTTCCAGGAATAAAAGGTTGGCTTGGTAGGTTTTATACCCAAGTGAAATATGTTCCTTTGGCTCGGGGCTGTGTATGGAGTTTTGCTGGGAAGAATGGCTGTTGGAAAAGCCAGGCAGAGGCATGTAGTTTCTCCTCAAAAATGTTGAACTCAATGGATCAAACTTCAGCAAAGGAACTCGAGAAAGATTTCTCTACTTCCGTATTTCCTGATTTTGGAGTGGGTGGGGGGAATTAACAGTCTCTGGTATTTTATCTTGTTTGTTTCATTCTTTCTGTCACTTCAGTTTTTGTACGGATTTTGTTTGTTGTTGTTTGTTGTTAAATGACTCTTGTGATAAACTCAGCAAAAATATTTTTCTGAAATAAATGAATAAAAGGCATAGATTCTTCCACTGCTGCTGTCCAGTGATGCTTTATCACTCCTAAGCTGTACATGTGGCAGAGCAGCTGTGACGGGTTGTACTGGTCTTTTCTCCTGTCATACCAGGCTAATCTGTTCCCTTTGCAGCATCTTGTGTCCTCCTCTTCATGGAATCATGGAATGGTTTGGTTGGAAAGGACCTTAAAGCTCATCTGCCATGGGCAGGGACACCTCCCACTATCCCAGGTTGCTCCAATCCCCATCCAACCTGGCCTTGGACACTTCCAGGGATGGGGCAGCCACAGCTGCTCTGGGCAATCTGTGCCAGGGCCTCACCACCCTCACAGGGAAGAATTCCTTCCTCCTAATATCCAATCTAAATCTACCCTCTCAGCTTAAAGCCATTCTCCCTTGTCCTGTCAATCCATGCCCTTCCAGCTGGGCTTCATCTTCCCACATTTCCCATGTCCATAACACAAGCAGCTGCTCTGGAGGTTGTTACTTGTGGCTGCCTTCATCACAGGGAGTGGAGGAGAAGGGTATTTGGAGGAGATGATTTATCTGATGTGGTTTAGGCACATATTTTTTGGTGAGTTAAATTGTATACTTTGTGCAGCTGGCCCGGGGATACGACATGACTTGGCTCGGGATTAGGTTATGGTTTCATAGCATGTGCAGAAAATAGTTTCAGACTTTCTTTTCTACAGCTCCAGTAATTTCATATGTAATTTCCTGGTCTCTTGAAGAGTGAGGTGGACCAGAGATACCTGGAGTGATCCTCAGTCAGAGTGATCAGCAGCACAAAACGGGCCCAGAAGGGAAGAGGAGTGACCTTTCTGAAGAAGGGGAGCAGGAGGGAGCTGTCATGTGGAGACTCAGCTCTCGGAGGGGAAGTGGGAATCCACAGCACAAAAGCTGGTTTAAAGAAGCATTTTGTTCCAAAGAGCTTTGTTCTCCTCTGTGTGCATGACAGCTGCCTTTTTTTTTTATTTGTGCTCCATGGCAATACCTGGCAGGTGACATTTGGGGTGATAACATCCCTGCCACATTTACCTTCATGGAGAGATGAGTAATGTGACTCTAAGTGGAGCACAAGTGTCATAAACTCTATTGCTATGCCAACTGCCAGTATTCCCTTTTCCTTGGAGCCCTGCCTGGTGAGATGACAGGCTGCATAAGATGGATTTAGATGGTATCTCAGTCCTAAAACCATTCTCCCAACCTTTTGTTAAAAACATGCAGAGCTGCTGTGAGCAGATTTGTGTCCAGACCCCTGCTATCTCCAGATAGCTAAACTCACTACCCCATTTTGAGTAAATCCAAAATGTCACTTTGTGGAGTTTTCCCCCCCTCCCTTATTTTAATCCTTAACTATTCCAGCCATTGAGGTAATTCTACTTAAAACAGATTTACCAACACTGTTATAGCAACTGCATTTTTATTGCAATTTTAAACCAATGTAAACTGGCAGTCTTCACTATTTGAGGGTGAAAGGCCCTTTTGACTCCGAGAGAAAACTAGAGTGGTTTTCACTCCAGGCTTCGGAGAGCTTTAGCTCTCTAAAATACTTTACTAAAAAGTTGAGAGATAACAGAGAACCCAACTTTGGTTCTCAGAAATTTTCTTCTATGAGTTTCGTTTCAACATCCAGCAGTTGTGAAGTTGAGTTTGGTGGTGGCCAAAAGGGCAGGGAGAGGTTAGGGAAGAAAAAAGTTAACAAAATAAGGGTGGAATTAACTGGTTCTATGGAAAGGGGGACAGTGAAGCAAAGGTGAAGACTGGAACATCGTTTTTGAAGCACAAGGTCTTCAAGTCACCTGAGTATTTAACTGCTCATCTTGTGCTTCAGGTTCTGGGAAAAGATTACTAGGGAAGGCTCGAAGGAAGTCACGGTAGTTTACATAGTCTTCTCCAAGGGAACAATAGTCAATGAGCTGTGGGGACAAAAAACAACAAACACCATAAAGAGTTGGAAGAAGCTGCAAAATCAAGGGGGTTTTTTAGGGGAAAGTGCCCAGAGGTACTGCTTTTGTGTCAGAGCAGGAGATCTTATTCCCCTGTTGGAAGAGCCTTGGTAGTCCGGATTCACAGGTAAACTTAGAATCATAGAATCATTAATGTTAGAAAAGACCTGCAAGATCAAGTCCAACCTTTAGATCATCAAATCCAACCATCTAAGAGTTGATGGTCTAAAGGTTGGACTTATTGATCTAAAGGTCCAAGTCCAACCTTGAATGCCTATAGATGACACTAATCTGTGCAAGAAGAGCTGAAGTGCTTGAGTCTAATCTTGATTTCCTTCTGGGCATCATCACAGTGGCAACAGACCCACAAAAATACAAAGCATGGCCACAGACTTGACACAGGCCACAGGAAATCTTCCAGAAAGCCCTGCCAAAAGTGGGATGGGGGCTGTGTATCTAACTGTCCCTGTTCCCTGGTGTCACTTTGGTGAGTGCACATGGCATGAAGGGGAGACACAGATAATTGAGCTCGGAGACAGCCCGACTAATGAGCCAGTTCTGGTGTCCGTGCCTGACCCTGCATTGTGTTACAGAGCTATAGCCTTTGAGTGCTTAAGGGGAAGAAAGAGGGCTTTTGTTTCTTTAATTGCATAACTAATCTCCTTCTGACACCCAGGCAGATGGAAAAGGTCTAATATCACAGTTCCTTGAAAGGATTCTTCTTCCTCTTGTCGCCCAGAGACAGATTCACCGGGGTTTGCTCTGGTGTGACTGACAGCTGTGCTCCCCTCCAACCCACGCAGCAGTTCACTCTCTGCCCTATGTTTAATTTATAGCCCTGCCACGCTCCCAAGGGCTCTGGGAACACTGGTATTAAGATTTCAAGAGAGAAGAGGGATGTTTTTAGTGTGTAAGCCCTAGACTGGGGTTTCAAACATAGAGGTTTAGTCTAAGTTGTCACAGGTTCTCCAGCTAGTTTTGGTCATGTCACTTCCTCTCCCATTCTCAGATGGAGCAGGAAGGACCCACCACACTGTAAATTCCTCAGGGTGAAGGGAGGTCTGATGAACTCTAGCCCTGGGTGCTGGCCAGGGCCTTTATTCATCCACATTCAGAGACACAAATCCCCTGCCTGTGCACCTTTCTAGCCATGGCTGGGATGCTCACACTTGGCTGGTTTAGAAAATTTGTTATTTTAGCAAGGGAACTACTCCCTCTGGTTTCTAGATTTCTCTAAACGCTGAGTCTGCCTTTATTGGCCACTAATCTACTGCCTGTTATATGATGCTAAGGAAGCACCCTTGCCAGTCATATTCCTGAAAGGATCCTTCATCCCTGCTGCATGAATTCTTCTCTCAGTTTCCCTCACATTTTCTGCTGTGGAGACTGTGATCTCCACGTGCTGTTGCTCATAGTCCCCAGCTATGTTAACCAAGTGGTTATGATTCTAATTTCTTTTTTTCTTATTATTTAATTTTTTGTGATAATACTTAGTTCTTAAACCTTCAATTCAGTTGCTGCAAAATCCAGAATACCTCTAAGCTTTCCTAAGGCTCATTCCTTAAGCACCTCAGTGTCATCTCTACTCAATCCCAATTGTGCTGGACAGACATTCCATAGGTCTGCAGTAGCCTATCCCCGATCCCTATCACAATGTAACACCTCTTCTGCTCATCCAAGACCTGAGCCAGCAGGAATGTTCAGGCTTCACATGACTGTGCAACCAAACATGGGGGGCAACTTGGGTAACATTTCTTCCCCTTCCTTTGAGGACAGCAATTATTATCTCCTCTAAGACACAGGCTCAGTCCATCAGCTCAAAAGCCTTTCTAAATGGGGACTCTATTGCCCTTTTCTTGAAGCTGTTCCTCTTTGTAGGGTAAAGCAGCTGGTTAGGGTTGGTTTTTCTAAGAGGTCATTTGGAAGAACTATAGGAGGGAAAGGCAGAACACCCCTTCCTTCTGACCTTTTTAAGAAGAATGGTGCTGGTTGGCACTTCCAACCTATCACAAAGGTCCAAAAATATTCCTTTGTCCACGATTCCAGAGCCTTCCTTGTCACACTGATGAAAAGCCTCATGAAACCTCCTGGTGTTCAAGTAGCTGTGACGGAGCTTCAGCTCTTTCTGAACCTCCTCAATTAAGTCATCCAGGGCCTGCTTGGGGATGTCACTGCAGAAGAAAAGAATAATAGAATTTCATGTAAAAGCTGATTCTGGCAGCCTTACTGTGACACTTGTGTGAAAAAGGAGCATTTCCCTCTGTCCTCCACAGTCCTGGGGACTGTGGACAACTCAAGTTTCAAGCAGAGCCCCTGAACTACCATGATATTGCCTCCAAACAGGTGGAGGGAACATGGTTGTTACTGGGTCACACAAACTGGGTCCAGACAGCTAAAAAAGAGGTTGTGGTCTAAGCTCTGATGGGCTGATAAGCAAAGAAGGAACAAATGTCAAAAAAAAAGATTCCACCAACCACCCACTAAGCCTGCAATGATCAAGTAGCTCAAATTGGCAGCATCTGTTACAGTGAACTGATGCCTTTTGGGAAAAGGTGTCCCCCCCATCCCTGGAAGTGTTCAAAATCAGGCTGTATGGAGCTCTGAGCAGTGAAAGGTGTCCCTGTCCACAGCACAGGGGTTGGAACTAGATGAGCTTTAAGGTCCCCTCTAACCCAAACCATTCTGTGATTCCATGATCTGGCTGAAAGTGTCTCTGCTCATGAGCCAGAGCTGTCCCACAAGGGTTTTGGGTCAGCACCAGCCACAACATTTGATTGTACACACTTCGCTCCCTCTGTATGTGTCCAAACACAGGCTCTTGTAGCTGAATAACCAGCAGAGCAGCCAGCCCATGGAGGCTGCTGAAAATGCCCTTAGGTGTCAACCCTGAGTGTTGTTTAGCCCCACAACACCATCCTTTGTAGCCTACTTGTTGACAGTGTCCTTTACTGCCTTCCGTGGGCGAAAATGATCCCTCAGGGACTGCAATGTTGTTGCAGGGAAACTCTCTGCGTTTCTTTCCAAGTAATTAAGCACATATTCGTCAGCATCGGTGATAACAAACCTGTGGCCGAACACTGGGGAAGAGGCATTAAAGAAAGAAGTGTTACTTGTGTTTCAGCATGGGCAAGTCCCTTCGTCCAGGAGAGAGCATGATTCCTCTCCTGTGGCTGGGCTCAGCTTTGAGCCAGCTCTGCTATTTGTTTCACTTCTTGAAGTAAGAATAGTTTCATTGATTCAAAGGTTCAGACATTGACAGTAACAGAATTATATCAGTGTACACCAGCTGCTGATCTGGAAGCTCAAATGTGATGAGACCCAGAAGCAACAAATCCTTCAAGTGAAGGAAGGGATATGCACTGTCCATGCAATAAATGTCATATCAGAGCAGAGTATTATCAATCCAGGCTGGATTTTACCTTCAATTGTAGAGCCAATGGTGAAGTCAGAGGGCTGAAAGTATATGGGATCCTCTGGAGTAGACCCTGGCTTGGCAACTCTGGTCCTTTTTAAGTATTTGCCTCCAGGGATGCCAGAGTTTCGGATTGGGGGTTCATAGATGCTGATGGTGTCATCAGAGAGGAAATAAGAGAGGATGAAACGACGATTTCTGTCCTCAGGGACTGGTGATTCCTAAAGCAAAGGTAGTGGGTTTGGAAAAGAACATTTCAACCAGGTTTTCCTTTCCTGGGGTGCTCAGGAGTACCTGGTAACCCACTCATAAGCACCCAGAGCTCACAGCTTTTTTTATTGCTGACTAAACAAAGCTCCTGGTGTGCTGACATAGTGTAACAAAGCCCTAGACAGCACTCACTATCTGAATTTCAAAGGTTATGTGCTCTACTCAGGGTAACAGAAGCAGAATCTGGGCTGCAGTGATTCCACTCCAAGTATATTCAGTGTTTCCACTGACTGAATAATCCAAGAGAAAGGAATATCCTATATGGAATGATTCATCCCAGAGAGGCTGTAAAATTCAGTATTAAAGTTACGTTTTTTTCATTTTACTGAGTGCCTGAGAGAGGTTGGTGCTGCTTCAGCTCTTAGTCACAGGAAGTCACTGCCCTGACACACCAGTGAGTTTACTTGCCTCCTTTAAAATTAAGTGGATCTGAACTTGTCAGCTGTGACCTTTAGGGAGCTCCTGCACAATAGGGAAAAGAAACCAGCCCTTACTCACCCAGAGTGTTTGGAGAGGGCAGGCACCAGGCAGCACAGGAAATGCCATTGCTACTGCTGGACGTGCCAGAGGCTCCTTGCATAAACCAACTGGAAAGCTGGCACAAAGGCCAGGGCCTGGATGCTCTTGGAAAACACCAGACTCTCCAGCTTCTACACTGGCACTTGGCTGCTCTGCTAGGACAGCTCCTTGCTGGCTGCTGCATCCAGGACTAGCCTGGAGAAGGGCAGGTGCTGGAGCCAGCAGCAGAGACATCAAGCTCTGGCTCGTGGCAGCAGTTTCAGGCAGGCAGGGGCACAGTGCCCAGTGCAAGGCTGTTCCAGTCAGGGCCATCTGTCACGTGCCGCTGGCAGTGGGAGTTTTTCCATAAATGGCTGTGGATTTGTGGCATGTCTGGTTGGTGCTTTCTGGTCTTGTGGGGTTTTTTCCTACCTTCTCGTGCTGCTCATTGTCACAGTGAGCACACAGTAACCCCCTGGCATCCCCCGAGGAACACTCGTGTTGGCTTGGGGAACTCTCTTCTCCCACTGGCACAGAGAAGAATTTGCCAACAGCCTTGTCTGAGCAGGCTGCTCCTCCCACCCTCCTGACTCTACTACACAAGCTGGCACTATTCCACCAAGGAAAGCACTTACCAGGGCCGCCTGGTACCGCAGGACCTTGAGATCATTCTCCAGCATCTTAATAACATCTTTCTGTGGACGCTTTGGAATCAGGCGGAGGCAGTTCTGGAGAGAGTCTTCAGGCATGCCAAAACCATTATGGGGAGGAATTACCTGCATCCAGAGGAGATATCAACCATAAACAGCTGAAACTGAGAACAAGACAAAGTTTGCAAGACAGCTTATCAAAACCGGTCTGAATTGGAAGGAAATCTTCTGTCACCAGGCAGCAAGAGCTGTGACAATCTGCCCAGTAGAGATGCTACTGGCCTGGTCATGTGTTGGATTTAATGAAAATATAAGAGGATCAAAAAAATCAGAAAGCAAGATAATTTCTCTGAATAAAGAGACTATGGCTGTATTAGAGAATCATAGAATGATGGAATGATTTGGGTTGGAAGGGACCTTAAAATCATCTAGTTCCAACTAAACCTTCCCATGCACAGGAACTCAACAGCTCATTTGGTTACACTGGTAACCTAATCCCCGCCATGTTTTTGGTCTAGGCCAACTGACACTCCAAACCATTCCTAGGCTCAATTTGGGAGGTAACAAGTGCTGTGATCATCACCAGTAGGCAGTTTGGACTTGGCAAAACTGTTTTGGAGAGTGAGGAGAATTTAGTAGTATGGCTGCAGCCAGACTTTCATTTTTATATTGATATGACCATTCTTGCCTTGTCTTCTTCAAATTACTCACTTTTTTCTTTAAGTTGAACTTGTTTTCTATAGGTTCTTACTAAACTGAACCTCTACTTTATTATAAGAGCTTATACCAACTACTTCTTTCCTCCCTTCCTTTCAGAAATTGTTTGCAGTACCTGTGGAACTTTTTCGAGTGGTTTCTCACTGATTGGCAGTGGCTGGAAGTCTGTGATGCCAAATTTTTCCCGATAGAAGTTTTGTGTGAACTTGTCACAATCATAGATTAAGAAGGTGCGTCCAAGGAGGGTGATGGTTTTGCCAATAGCAAAATCCATGGGTGAGTACCACTCAAGTACCTCCTCATTAGTGATCTCCAGCACACAGCTTGGGAAGCCCACTAAGGACAAGGGAGTAAAAGGAAAAGTAAATTAATCAGGTAGATGTTAACATTTTAAAGTGAAAATGGATATAAAAGCAAATAGCTCCAGGGAGCTGTTGGCACTGCTGTCATGCCACTGTTTCCCAAAAGATAAAGAATTTAGTGATCACTTAAAGAACTTTGACCATAAAACAGTGACACTTGGAATGTTCTCAGCCAAGTTTCTCCAGAGGCAGTGTACCTCTGGCATAGCCACCATGGATGTGTCCACCCACCAAGGCACTTTAGCCCAGACAGATGTGCCCATCTAAACTTACTTTTCTTTTCCGCGAGGGTTTTGGGCAAGCGCTGGCGTTTCATCAGGACTGGGAATGGGTCTCTCCCATCATTTCTACTGTACACTTCCCGAACTTCCACTGTGTCATCTGCCAAGAAGTAATGGATGATGCAACGATGCTGGTCACCAAAGGGGTGGTTTGTGTCATCCCATATGGCGTAGAAGCGAAGGACCTGGGGTGGAGAAAAGAGAAGCAGACAATCATGGATCTGAATCTTCTTTTGATGCCAAGAAAACAAACTGCTCACACTGAG
>NW_020927296.1:0-27975 GCF_003984885.1 Neopelma chrysocephalum
CTGAGTTATCTCAGTGGTGGCAGCCCTGACTCCAAGTCTGTGCAGATGCAGCAAAACCTGGATCATATCCTCAGTGCTGCCCAAGGACAGTAAATGCTTCACTCTTTGTTGGCTTGAGTGAGTCCTCTGCAAACCTGAATGAGCCTCCTGGCACTGGAGGAGGGTGGGGAGGCACTGGCTGACCTGGGGCTCCTGCAGCCCCACTCTGGCCTGGTCCAAACCCAGAAGGGCTTTTGCCTTCCTTCTTGAACCTCTCCCAAAAAACATAAATGCAGGAGAGTATTTAACAGGCGTTGACACAAAACAAATTTGTAATAGATTTTTCTGGACAAAGGAGGAAACTCTTCCCTCTGCCAGGAATCCAGACCTTATCTTTTGCAGCACACACTATACAGGGTACATCTTCCAATAGGTCTCGCAGGGAAGTTGCATCTTCCATAAGTGCAGTATCCCCCTCGCCGTCTGCATCCAGCTGCTTTTCAGGTTTCCATGGGGAAAGATACACATAGAACAAATAAGGCAATAACATGAGAGAGCTGTGTTTGGTTGAAAAAGGCTGATATACCCTGTGCATTTCAGGCCAATAGATGGGCTCATCTCCAGCCTCCCCACAGCAAAGATCAACCACAGTGCAAAAGATCATCCAGAGACACCAAAACAGGAACAGCTGGGTGCAAGGTTGGAGCATGAAACACAACCCCCTTCCTGACCCACAGTAGAAGCCAGGCTTCTATTTCCAGGGGTTCCTTCCACCCCTTGTCTGTCTTCACTCAGACAATCACTGGAGACCCACCTTTCTCCTTAATCTCCCCTACCCTTCACATCACTCCAACTGATGTGGTCACTTCCTGGGACCCAGTGATGAGGGTTTATATCCCCTCCCATCTCCCCATTTGCCCTCTCACCTGAAGCACCCTGGACCAGCAGGAGGAGCAAGGGGAAGAGCAGGTACAGGATCTTCATGGCTGATCCACCTCTCCTGGCTCTTCACAGGGCTGCAGAGGGAACACCAAGGCAATGAGGACATGGAGGGCCCCAGGGGGTGCAGAAGCCTGGGCACTGGGGTTCCCCAAACTGCAGAGGGGCTGCCTCCAACCACAGCACATGATCTTTCCTCTACCTTTCTCTTAAGCACAATTGTTATGTTAGTGCCGCTTTGCAAACCTTGGGAGTATTTCCTCATGTCTCAGTCTCTGGGAAATCCGTTACCAAAGCTGATTCTTTTCCAGGAAACCCCACAGTTACCTACCTGATGAAGGTCTTGGTGTCCAGGCAACAACAAACCCGAGAGGAATCACTTGAGTCTAGATGACCTTGGGTCCAAGGAGCACTTTTTTGGCCAAAATGCTCTGATTTTATATGATTGCAGATTGCAGGAACATTCCCTTATTCTTGCTGACACATCTCCCCTGGGCCAATCAGAAAGCCACCATCTGTGTGGGGGTGCTGGGGCTTCCCCTCGTCCCTTCCTGATGCAGTTGCTGAGGCTGAGGGGCCTCCTGGGGCTGTTGCAATGTCACCATTATCCTCCTGCAACACGTCTTGTGACACCCCCTGCACAGCAGCACACAGGTTGTGGTGGCCTGACATGACCTGCCAGGGATGGGCAGAGCAAGCTGGTTGATGCAGACTTCAGTAGAAATCAGTTCTAACCATTCTTTACTGTGTGAGGCCCTGGCACAGGTTGCCCAGAGAAGCTGCGGCTGCCCCATCCCTGGAAGTGTTCAAGGCCACGTTGGTCAGGGCTTGGAGCGACCTGAGATAGTGGAAGATATCCCTGTCCTTGGCAGAGTGTGGGATAAGATGATCTTTAAGGTCCCTTCCTCCTCAAATCATCCTGTGATAAAAAGATAAAATATTTGTCTCTTCCTTTCCTGTCATTTTACTCAGTGAGCTGGTGCTGTGTGACGTGCAGAAACATGCAAAATATTTTGGTTTTCTTCTCTTTTAACAGCTTCATCCTTGCCAAGGTGAGTTGCGTTTGACATGCTGGGAAGTGTCAAGCTCAAGGTTGTCTTTCTCATGCATACTCAGATCAACAGCAGCGGACAAAAGAAAAGCAATCAGGTGAGACCACCCCTCACCTCACCCTGTCTGAATGCACTGCTCCTAAAACTGCCATTCTGGGTATAAAAACTGCAAATGTGATTCAACAGAAGCAAAACTCCGTGTAAAGGTGTGCAAACTAAGGGAGATTAGTGAAGGAAGGTGAATAGGGCCTTAGTAGGCCTTGGAGATGTGGACTTGATCAAGAGAATTTGTGGATTTATAGGAAATTTGTGATGTTTCAGAAAGGTAAAGATCAAGGTGGATCATGAAAAAGCAGGTGATAGGATAGAAAGAAGCAAGGCATCCCTTGTGGCATGTCTTGTGGCCCAGCTCAAGTAAGCATGGCCATGCCCTATGTCTGATCACCATAATCTGTCCTGTATTCCAAGTAAACTTTAATTCTAACCATTTTATGTACAAACAATCTGTCTCTGGTATGTGTCCATGGCTGTGCAGTCCTCTAGCAAGCTTCAAACCAGACCACTGGGTATGGGAGAGAACACCAGGAGTGTTGGTCCATTGCCCAGAGATACCAAAGTTCTGGGAGTTGAATCCTGGAGAAAACAAAGGGGCTTGAGGTTGGATGCATCAGGGACACAGGGTCTGATGCCATCTATCAGAGACACACATAGAATCATGGAATAGTTTGGGTTGGAAAGGACCTTTAAGATCATCTCATTCCAACCCCCTGCCGTGGGCAGGGACACCTTCCACCAAACCAGGTTGCTCAAAGCTTCTTCAACCCGGCCTTGATGCATGATGGGGATATTCCCTGAGCATCAATCCACAGAAGTAGGATTGGGCATCCATTGTTAAGTCTTTGTGGATGTAAAAAGTCCTGGGAACTTTGGTACCAGGCTCAGGATCAGTCCAGGACCAGCAGAGCCAAGGACACTTCATAGTGTGGAGAGGTCTTCTCGTCCACCCTGCAGGGAGACCATGACTGGGGATCTTGTGCTGGACCCCACCAGAGAGGCAGCTCGGCCCTGCTGATCCAGACCTTGATGTGTACCCACAGCTGACATCCCGGCCTGGCTTTGGCCCATCCCCATGGAGATGCCCAAAGTCTCAGGCAGAGGCTGCTCCCACGCCCTGTCTGCCCTGTTCCCTGGTGGGAGGCAGTGGGATGCCTCCTGCCCCACAGCCCCCATGGTGACTGACCCATGGCAGTGCCTACACTCCCATGGCACCCCTGAGCTGAGCATCGTGGATCTGCTCCAAGGATCATCCACAATGCCGACCCACCTGAGCTCCTAACTGAGCCTCCCAAGCCTATAACCAGGTCTGAACCCCCCCCAGCACTGACCCCTAACTCAATCCCAAGCTCCTAAGAAGCCCCATGGCACAGCCATCAATCCCCATTTCCTCTGGAGCAGAATGGCTTCCCCCACCCCCAGCTACCCCTGGACCCCACAATACCCCCGTGGTGCCACACACCCAGGCCCCACAGCTGAGGATGGACCCAAATGTGTGTGCCCAGTGGAACAGCCCCACGAGGACTCCTGACCAGGTTTGGGAGGCAGGGGACAACCAGTAGGCCACCCACTGAAATTAGGGGGGTCATAGCAACCAATCGATCCCTGAACCCAAATGCAGGGGTGCCCTTGCTGAGCGGGAAGGCTGGTGCTGGGCTCCCTGTGGGTGTCACGTGCACCCCCACCCCCACCCCCTCCATGGGTGGAATGCTGGTGTGGTTGGGCCAGCTTGGAGAGATGGTGGATGGGGAGGGGGGGTGTTTGTGAGTCCATGTCTATCAGGAATTCACCCCATCTGCTCTGCCCTTCCCTGCAGCCAGAGGAAAGAGATGCACACCGAGGACACACACAAATCTTGGCAGCGGGAATGCAAACCACCACCTTGTATTGGGGACACTGGGTTAAAGGGATTCCCATGGGATCATGGTCTGGCTGTCCAGGGCTGTCGCTGCTCCCGGCGGTGCTCAGTGTCTCCACGCAGCATCATCCTGAACACGCAGAGAGGACAAGGGCTGGTCTCAGAGACTGGCACCAGGGATCCAGGAGCCTCTCAGGGATACCATCGCCTGCAGGAGGAAAGGTCTGGCAGTGCCTGTCCCAGCCAAGGCAGCCGTGAGGGCTCAGGGATGTCCCCATGCCCTTGGGCTGCATATTCCCCCCACTCTTTCTCTAACAGCCTCACCTCTAACCCCCCAGAGCCCTCTGAGCTACCCTGAACTTACATCCGACAGCAGAATTCCTGCTCAGAGCAGAGGCCAACACGGCCGATCCCGGGAGGGCAGGACCGGTGGGAGCAGAAGCCCCCGCGACGCTCACATTCCTGGTGGGATCCTCGAGCCAGGGACAGACCTGCAGAGAACCAGGAGAGGAGACCTTTAGGACAACCCTGCTGAGGTGCTGAGCACAACCCCTACTCCCTGTGTGGCCAACATTGGTCCAGACCTGCCTGTCCCTCGCCACGAACAGGTACCTGCAGCAGAAATCAAGGTGATGTTTATGACACTTGGATGGGACGGTCACTACCACCCCTCAGCAGGCTCTGGGAGAGGCTCTCCATCATGCCTGCTGCCTCCCTTCTGGAAGAAGGGAAGAATCCAAAGGTGAAGGCAAGGTCTGCCTTCCTCCCACCTCCTCCTCTTCAGCAGGGCTGCTGTGCCCAGTGCTGCTGACTCAGAGAGGCAAGGGACAGGAGGTATCGAAATGGTGGCAAAACCTCATCCCTGGAGCACAAGAGCTTTAGTACAAGGTTTCAGCTCCAGTCCCAACTGCAGAACCTGCAGTAGGAGCCTTTCCTTAAAGGTATGGGATGAGAGGGACCCCAGGGAGGATGGCACAGCCACCAGCAGAACTCACACGTGACTCATCAGCTCAGCTGGCAAATCCTCCCTACAAAATACCGACAGAGGACAAACCCTCCACTGCCTCCTCCACATTTCTTACCTGTCACTCCCAGGAGCATCAGGAGGAGCAGAGCACAGAGGGCAGGCAGGATCCTCATGGCTGGGAGTCGCCAGCAGTGTCACAGCTCTGGGGAGAAGAGAAAGGAGGCAGAGATGAATGGGAGGATCCCTGCCTGCGGGTTGTGTAGCACCTGCTCAGGGACAGAACTGAGGAGAAGGGATGTCACCAGTCACTGGCAGGAGGATGAGCTCAACAGCCCAGGGGTAGGAGCTCCCGCAGCCTCTCAGCTCCCGGCGGCAGCAGTTTGGTCCAAGCCAGCTGGTCTCTCCACGTAGCACAGTGTCCCTTGGGATGGTTGACACCTCAAAATGTCCAGCCAAAAAGTTCCTTTTCCTGTTTCTTCCCCTGCCAGAGAATAAGAAGCATAGTTTTCCTCCTCTGACACCTCTGAGAAGGATTCCCAGGCCTGCAGCCAGGGATCTTGTGTCATCCCGCCTTGCGTAAGGGCCGCTCGGTGCTGTGGTTTGCTGGACACCTCTTGGGACACACACAGCATCCCTGTTCGTTAGACCTTGGCCAGCAATCAGCTTTCACAACACAAAGGAGCTCTGTCCTCCTCCCCCCACGTGAAGCGTGCTCTCTATGCTTCACTGCAAAATAACTGGGAAGATGCCACATGAGATGACATCTCCGTCCAACTGGCAGCCCCGTGAAGGACAAGCTTTAATTGTGTCTTTGTTTTGTGGAGTTTGCTGTATGTAACCCTTTACTGGTTCTCAGTGTGTTGGTGGTGCATCTTCATATATGTTTTCGGCCTTCTTGCAGATTCATTGAGCATATGTGTGTGTATGTATGTTAAAAACCTACTCGTGCATAGTAATGGGTGGTCCCTGAGTGGTTGTATGAATCATAGAATCACAGGATAGCTTGGCTTGGAAGGGACCTTAAAGGTCATCTCATTCCAACTGCCTGCCATGGGCTGGGATACCTCCCACTAGACCAGGTTGTTCCAAGCCTTGTCTGACCTGGACATGGACACTTCCAGGGATGGGGCAGCCACAGCTTCTCTGGGCAACCTGTGCCAGTGTCTCACCACTCTTACATGTTCAAAGAGGTCTGCTGGGGCACTGGGGTGAGCAGATCTCCTGTTCTTCACACTTCTTTTCCATGAAACAATGTCCTCTCCCAGACATGCACAGAGGGAGAGGGGCTGTGCTAAAAGACTGACAGCAGCGCCATTGCCAGGAGCTGGACTCGGTGATCTTTGTGAATCCCTCCCAACTCAGGGTATTCTATGATTCTGTGATTAATTGGGATGTAGTAGAAACCTAGAGGCACAAACTGTGATTTTGTGTGACCAGCCATTCCACCAAGGGCTTGATATGTGTCTCAAATGAGTTTTAGCCACTGCACATCTGGCTGTGGCATGGACAGTCCCACTCCACCAGTTCAGTTATAATCTGCCTGGCATTATCTAATCCATCTTCAATACCATCTCTACCTCCTGGGAAGAGCTGTGAGATAAATTTGGAGCAGGTTGCCCAGAGAAGTTTTGGATTCCCCATCCCTGGAAGTGTTCAAGGCCAGGTCGGTCAAGGCTTGGAGCAACCTGGTCTAGTGGAAGGTGTCCCTGCCCATGGCAGGGACTTGAATCTAGATGATTTTGAAGTCCCTTCCAACCTAAACCATTTTATTATTCTATGATTCTATGAATTTGAACAGGTACAGAGTGCTAGGGCAGTAGAATTGGGATAAGAAGCAGAGAGGAGATGTGCAGCATGGATCCTAGGGGGTGAGGTTTCAGCATGTGTTTCACTCAAGGCTGGCTCTTGAGGCCATTCCCAAGTCATGAAGGCAAGGGCTGCTATTTGTGGTGGTGAACTGAAAGCATGATGATAAAGGATGTATTCTGCATGATGGTGGTTCCAGACACTGTCTCCAGAGCTGAATCTAAAATAACAAGGGCTGAAACCTCTCTGCAAAGTCCTCAGTCCTTGAGCAAAGCATCTTGAGCCATTCCAGTTTGTGAAAGAAACACTCACCTTCCGTGGATTGTGCAAAACTTCTTAGGACATAAACTGTAAATTGCTGGTTTGGTTCCCCTTGGCAATTTCCTCAGGTTTCCATCCAGGGGAATCCCTGGGAGGTGGCCGTTGGCCCAGTTTCCTGCCCTTCACAAGGCTGTGGTTTCAATGGTGGCAGAGTCATTTGCAGAAACATCTGCTTTGAACAGGCCCAGAGACTGTGGGAGCTGGGCCTGTTCAGTTTAGAGCAGCAAAGGCTGAGAGGGGATCTGATCAATACATATAAATATCTCAAAGGCAGGTACCAAGAGGATGATCCCAAACTCTTTTCAGTGGTGGCAAGGGACAAGATGAGCAGCAGTGGCCGTAAACTAAACACAAGAAGTTCTACCTCAACATGAGGAAGAACTTCTTTCCCTTGAGGGTGGCAGAGCACTGGAACAGGCTGTCCAGGGAGGGTGTGGAGTCTTCCTCTCTGGAGACATTCTAAACCCACATGAACGTGTTCCTGTGTCACCTGCTCCACGTGATCCTGCCTTGACAGGAGGATTGGACTGGATGATCTCCAGAGGTCTCTTCCAACCCTAAAAATTCTGTGATTCTGTGAAGGGAGAACAGATGATCTGCAACAAATGGGGAGCTCAGGGCTTCAAGTCAGTCCTTTGCATGTAGGTATTTGGGTTTGTTGTGTACCTTAAAAGCCAACCATTACTGCTCTTACCTTCATAGAATCACAGGATAGTTTGGGTTGGAAGGACCTTTAAAGATCATTTAGTTCAACCCCCTGCCGTGGGCAGGGACACCTTCTACTAGACCAGGTTGCTCAGAGCCCTGTCCAACCTGGCCTTGAACACTTCCAGGGATGGGGCAGCCACAGATTCTCTGGGCAACAAGGATCAAAGGATCACAGAATCACAGAATCAATTAAGTTGGAAAAGACCTCTGAGATCATCAAGTCCAACCTACACAAGTCCTTGTCTGCACAAGGATGTTCTCGGTGGTGCAGGAGCAGCTGGAGAGACAGGAGCTCACCAAGAAACCTGAACCTTCTGAGTTTTCTGTTATGGTCCAGAGCAGGACAGGATGAACCTCTTAGAAGAAAAGTGATCAAAGTCACAGAGGTGTTGGCCTCTTGTACACGTTGTCTAATTGTCTCAAGCAATGTCATAAGTCTAGCTCAGATCTCCTGATTTGCAACCGCAGTCGATATAAATTTTGCAGAGTTACTCCGAATTTATATCAGACAGAATAACCAAAGGTAAAATCAGGCTTCGAATTACAAATTGGGGTCACCTGCCTCCCTTTGTCCTGCTCTGTGTGTCCTTAGTTCCTATAATGAAAGAAGATACTGTTCTCAGGTCTGAAAGCTTTGGACCAGGAGGTGGGAACTGAAAGTTTTCACAGCAGAGGTTCTATGAAGCATCCACACAGGAGAAGACTTTTGTGCTCCCTATGGAAATGATGACAGATCCCAGTTTTAGTTACGGCAGAGGATCCCTAGCAGGGATGTGTGGAGAACATGCCAATATTCATTCAATCAGTAACCCAAGATGGGGAAATATTTTGGTAAACTAGGCTTTCCTAGTAAGTTTAGCCTGATTTCAGAATTCTCACTTAAAATTCTGAATGCAGATAAGACTTCTGGAAAAATGAATGACAACAAACAACCATACAAACTTCCTAAATCTTGCTTTTATTGAGAGAAGAATGACAAATCCTTGATGACTGGTACAACAATTCCCCGAATCCAACAATGCCAAAAGCAATCATCCCTGGAGATTCTCTGCAATTAGCCACACTACAACCTGCACAAAGGAAAGGGTGTTTCGGAATCATGTTGATGAGGAAAGTCTTACTCAGGGTTCAACTGAAAATTTGGGGAGCCATCTTTGCCCCATTTAAATCCTAAACTTACCATCTGCAGCAATTATACCCGAAACGACACAACCCCAGGTAAGCGTTGCCACGAGGGCATTTCCCACTGTGGCAGAAAGTCCCACGGTATCCACATTCCATGTAAGGTTTTACGGGTCTTGCAAGGCTTCTACCTTAAAAAACAAACAAACAAACAAAACCAGGAGACAGTTGTTTCTGTCAGGGTTCTGCATTTTGCTAAATTCCTGTGAGCTGAGACCGTGTCACACCTGTGCCCAAACACAGTCTTAACGTAGCCCTCAGAGGAGGTCAGTGGGCAGAACAACCAAGCATATCCTCTAATTCCTTCTTCAGATGTAAGAACTGTGTCTCCAAGCCCAGGACTCCTTTAGGAACTCACATTTTAGGGATAGACACCAGGGACCTGGTATAAAACAGTAAGTGGGCACTTAGCAGCTCTGAAAGTCTTTTAGGTCACACTTAAGGAGGGAGGCACCAGCTTGACTGGGAGGCTCACACTTGTACAAAAAAGAGGGAGAGAGATTTTTTACATGGACAAATAGTGGAAAATTTTTAAACTAAAAGAGGAGAGATTTATATTAGGGTTTAGGAATAAATTCTTCCCTGTGAGGGTGGTGAGGCCCTGGCACAGGTTCCCTAGAGAAGTTGTGGCTGCCCCTGAAAATGTCCAAGGCCGGGTTGGACAGGGCTTGGAGCAACCTGGGATAGTGGAAGGTGTCCCTACCCATGGCAGGGGATTGGGACTGGATGATCTTTAAGGTCCCTTCCAACCCAAACCATTCCATGATTCTAT
Organism: Neopelma chrysocephalum; assembly: GCF_003984885.1. Lineage (NCBI taxonomy): Eukaryota > Metazoa > Chordata > Aves > Passeriformes > Pipridae > Neopelma > Neopelma chrysocephalum. Next base: position 9,639 of record NW_020927296.1, read on the forward strand.
GGTTCTATAGATTTGGCCTATTTTCCTCCCTATAAATTTCAGCTATGTCTCAAAACAGGTCCTGGTTGTCCATATGTGGATAAATTCATCAATCCATGTAGAACAATTCCATGCTACCAAACACAGCAAACCAGGCATTGTCCTCTGGGTCTGAGGCCTGGCAGCCTGGCATTGCTCTTACCTACATGGCTAAACTATCTTCTCCATTAAAATAGCATCCCCACATTCAAACTACCTTTTGGGAATGGCCAGCAGCCAGAACAATTTTTTTTCTATGGCAATGCTAGTTGTCAGAGATCAAAAGAACCCCAGGGAGCAGATTGCTAATTAGGCAGCCTGATGCCTGGCCCTGTTTGGTTGATTAATAGAGAGGTAGCCTGGCAGCTGATATGTTCTGGATGCACCTGAATGACTGCACATGAACCAATTAATTCCAGTTTCACAGCTCATCCGTGGAACTACACTAAGTCCAGCATATTTAGAGAGAGGAGAGCTTGTTCCAGCACACAGATAGTGGATATTACACACTCACAGTGGATCCAGCACATCCCTGGTGTGTTAGATTCCCAGCATGTGAGTGAACTGGTGCATGCACACCCAGCAAGACCCAGAAAATCCCAGGCAGAAATAAAAGAGAAGGGTGAATAAAACACTTCTGGTGCCAAACTATCTTTCTGTGGGACATTGCAGAGATGATTGTGAGCAGTCTGAGCTCTCAGAAGTATTTTTTTTTCCAGAGAAATTTCTTGCCTTTTATATTCAGAAGAAAGGTCCTACTGTAAACAGGCCAAACATCCACTGTGTGTATTTGTGTGTTAAACAAGGACATAAAACAGACCAAAGAAATGCTTAGCCCTGTGTCCTGCCTGTGAGAACTGCCATAAGCAGAGGCCCAGGTAAGAATAAGATCAGACAAGCATATGGAATTATAGTGCCATGGAATAATTTAGGTTGAAAAAGTTCTCTGGGATCATCGAGTCCAACCATTCCTCCAGCACTGCCAAGCTCACCACTAACCCATGTCCCCAAGTGCCACATCTTTTAAATCCCTTCAGGGATATGTGTGACACTGGTCTTCTGGTCTTCTGCAGCCCATCACAGTCTTTTCCCATCCTTACTCCCCCAAAGGACACTTTCAGCCCTGTTCCCACAGAGATCAACCCCAAAACTTCACCGGGCACTTGTTTGTGCACAGAGTGCCCTGCAACTGCATTGGTGCCATTTTCAGAGATGGTGTTAAAACACAAACCCCTTTCCTGGATAATAGGGTGGGTTTGGGGTTCCAGACTCCTTTGCATTCCCCTAAGAGGCACAGCCTTACACCACCACTTATGATTGCACAGGCTTCTCCACTGAGGAGATGCTACCAGTAGAATTTCAGTCCTAACTCATCATCTTCTGCCTCCTCACTGCAAGAACAAACTCCTGAAACAAATAATATTTTGAGAGTATGGGACCAGATTCCTTTTATTTGCTGTGTGGCCTAAAAATATTTGATTATGATTTGATTTGGTTGTTGTAGGGTGACTCAGAAACAAGTTGATTTAAGTGTAAGTCTGCAGCCTCTAACAGGGAAAATGCTGGTGCTGAATGGCAATTTTGGGGTTTCCCCTCATGCTTTCACCTCAGACTGGACTTCCAGAGGAGTAGCAAAGGCACTGAAGTGACGGTTGGAGTGTTTGCCCACTAATTTCATGCATCATCTGTTGTCTGCCAACAAGTTCTGATGGCATGTATGAAGATTCTTTGCAGGAGGCAGCTTGGCCACATCCCAAAGGGGACGGGACACCTTTGTAAGACACCAGCACCTCCTTCTCTATAGTCCCCCATCCTCATTTACACCTTACCTGCAGCTCCATGAAATGCCACCAAGAGGAGACCAAAGAGAAAGGGAAGGATTTTCATGGCAGAGGGTGGGCTGGGAACTCGGGTCCCTACAGAGAAAGGAGGCCAAGACATCAGTGAGAAGGTGGTCCCTCCACAGTTATCATGGGGTTAGAAGTGACACACAGAAATGTTCTTCAAGACCTAGGAGTTATCTAGAAGAGCTGTTACACATTTTTGTTATGGTAATGTCTGTTGTCCTAAGGTTTCCCTGGAGCATACACAGGATCATGGCATAGGAAGAAAGTACCATGCAGAAAATACTATTTTAAACTCCCTTTTGATTAATGCATTAAGCACCCAGACATTTATTCTTGATTTCTTAATACTTTGCAATGCGTTGCAATAAATTTGATTTGCTTTATGGAAGTTAAAGCTGTTAATTTAAATAGAAAAATAAGAAATTTTTGTCATATTTATACAAAACAACCCAATGTGTGTTCTTAAGTTTTTCTAATAAAAAAAAAAAGAGCAGAAAAAGTTCCTTTACAATTAAATCAAAATCCAGTTTCTCCTTATTCTTTCTTAGTGGCTATTGCCTTTCCTTCACCTCAAGAATTATATGATTTCCAGGATAAATTTTTGAGTGTTTACATTTCCTGCAGCCAACAAAAACTCTTCTCCCTTATCAATATTAGAAGCCTCCAGAACTGACTCCTGTCAGACTGGAGTCACTGCACAGTTAAGGCTAAAACAGTGAAATGCAGCTAAAAGTGAAAGATATGAAGTTTCCAGCCAGTTTAAGAATGACAAAACTTTCTAAGAGAGGCTGAATAATGAGAAGATTTCGGTTGTTACCAGGCAGGAGGAGGCTCTAGGTTGGAACAATCCTTGGATCAGTGTCAGCCACCCCAATGCAGGAAGATGAAGGAGCAGAGCGTGGCCTTGTGCTGTTTCTGGAGGGTGGTGGAGGATGGTTGATCTCCACCGTCTTTTGTTGGCCAATCACACAGTCCCTGTGACTTTGGGGTGACACAGTGAATCCTCTTTCTTGCCATCCTCCTATGAGAAACCAAGATTTGGCTTTCAAAGTGTTGCAGCATCCACTGGGGAAATGGGTTGAGCGGCTTAAACTGCCTTGAACCACCTCCCTTTGAGCAGCCCATGGGCCACAGCAGCTCAGTCAAGGTCTCTGGGCCATATGTTGTCTTCTGGCCAGCTGAGGCTTGGTGGCATCTGCTCTCCAGCATGATAAAATAAATAAATAATAAACATACAATATATATTTATATAATATATATTTATATAATAGATGTAATATATAAATATATAATCAACAGATATATTTTACATAATATGTTATTAAGATATATGCATATATTATACATATATATCATAAACTTGATATATTTTATTTTTATTTATATATATATAAACATAATGAATAAAATAAAACCAGCCATCCAGGCTGTCCTGCTGCTGGGTGATTATTCTGCACATCTCAATTGGAAGCTGGTGCTGTGTGATGGGAACCCTCAGGGAAATGGTACGTGGTGGGAATTACCCAGCTGATGTCCACAGAGCAGGAATCTTTCAAAGGATACCTCTCATCCACTATTTTGGTTCCTGTGGCATGGAAGGAAACTATATACCTGAAGCTAATATATATATATATATATATATATATATATATATATATATATATATCTATAATATATACACACAATGTCAACCAGTATTTGAGGGATATGCAATGATTTCTAGCTCTAGGTATTAATTTTGCCTTCTGCAGTGATGTGCTTCAGGTTTTGATGAGGATAGTCATGTGCATCTGAGTGTTACTAATGAACTAGCCAGTTATTTAATTTACCACATAAATCCTGGCAGGAATTTCTCCTTAAATGCCTGCAGTAGTCTTATGGAGAAGTGCTGTCTCCATCTGTTTTCAGAGGTTTCATATTAATTCCTTAAAAACATGAACATTCTATCACCCTAAAAGGAAAATAATTATCAACTGGAATTAGGTTAAAAAAACCCACCTAAACCTATGTTAAATGGGAAGTTAATTCTTCTTTGGAAATTCAGGAAGAGTGTTAATGAGGTGTTATTAATACTACATCATTTCTACTGTTGGAAGAGAAAATTTGGGCAGTTCTATTTTGATTAAGAACGTGGAAAAGATCTGCACTAGAGATTGGTAGGGAAAAAAGTGAGAGTAAAAGAGTAATCTAATAGTTAGGAGTAAAAAAATAAAAAAAAAAAAAGTGATTCTTTTTTTTTTAAACTTTTGCACCAAACCATTTTTAGTACTAATTGCCTGCACTGTATGTAAGATATTTTAAGCCACATCTATTTATGGAAATTATTACAGCCCACGCTCAGCAATTTCAGTTTTATTATAGCCTTCACTCTCTTGCCATGGGCAGAGCAGTGCACTGAGCACAGCATCCCTAAGAGTCCTTCTCCTTTCTCAAGGACTCCCCCAATGGTTTCCTGCTTTCCAGGGATTTACAGACATTTCTATAAATTCAGGTGTCTGTTGCAATGGGATCTTCACTTTCCTTTTATACCTTTTTTCTTCTGGAATCTGACCCGTTTCATGGGAGTTGCTGCTCTCCTCTGCCAGCTGCATGAGCCCTGCTGAGCTCATCCCTGCCAGAACCTCCCTTGACTCGCCCTTCGTGCCCTGCAGGGATTTTTCTTAGATCTCTTTGTTTTCTCTCCCAGTCAAAGCAAATACTTCATAGACGTTTCTAGCACAGCCTTTTTTAACAGCTTTCAGGCTGCCTGAGGCTTCTTGTTTCTCTGGACTGCTCCTTTTGGTGCTTTTCTTTCCTCATTTTAGGGGGTTTTTTTTTGAGTTTCAGTACTCACATGTTGAATGCATTTAGTCCCACAAGGTGGTTAAACCTAATTGTACTGTCACTTTTAAAGAGCAGCTCTCACAGACAGCTTTGGAATTAGGTCCTTTGCACCTAATCCAGGAAGGCAAATGTTCTTGTGGGTGCCTGGACTAGTTGTTCTAAGAATCACCATCTTGCAGCCATAAAAACGTGATCTCAGCATCTCCTGACATCACCCACAATCACCCCTCAGAACTTCTCTGCTCAGTCACCTCAAGCAAGGGAGTGACCTGCAGAAGATGTGACCTGATCTCTGAGTTCACCAGGGAGGGACTACTCGCTGAAAACCTTCTCTAAGGTGTTGTGAAGTGTTTGCAGACAGGGTGTGTGGCAAAACACCTGGGCAGAAACTTGGCACAGCATGTGAGGGGCAGCTGGGTCTGTGTGATATCACCTGTAGGCAGCTCACCTGGAGCACTGAGTCCAGCTCTGGGGCTCACAATGTCAGAAGGATGTGGAGCTGCTGGAGCAAGTCCAGTGAAGGCCATGGAGATGCTCCATCTACTGTGGAGACAGGCTGAGAGAGCTGGGGGTGTTCACCTGGAGAAGAGAAGGCTCCAGGGAGACCTGAGAGCCCCTTCCACTGCCTGAAGGGGCTCCAGGAGGGTTGGAGAGGGACTTGGGACACGGGATGGAGTGACAGGACAAGGGGGAATGGTGTTAAGCTGCAAGAGGGAAGGTTTAGATTAGATAATAGGAAAAATTCTTCCCTGTGAGGGTGGTGAGGCCCTGGCACAGGTTGCCCAGAGAAGCCTCAGTTCGCAGGTACAAAGGACTTTCAAACCAATAGATGGAAGGAGTGATTAAGGTTTCAACAGCTTGGGCTTGGAGAGCTTGATTATTATTATTAATAATGATTTTTTTCCTTTGGTTTGGTGCTGTGCAGTAATGTCACTATGCCTGGAGAAGGTGCTACACCAAAATCAATGGAGATGGCTGATGAGCCACCTTCCACTATCCCAGCTTGCTCCAAGCCCCGTCCAAACTGGCCTTGAACACTTCCAGGGATGGGGCAGCCACAGCTTCTCTGGGCAACCTGTGCCAGGGCCTCACCACCCTCATAGACAAGAATTTCTCCTGTTATCTAATCTAAACCTTCCCTCTTGCAACTTAAGACCATTCTACCTTGTCCTGTCACTCCAGGTCCTTGTCCAAAGTCCCTCTCCAGTTCTTCTGGAGGCCCTTTAGGTACTGGAAGGGGCTCTAATGTCTCAGCAGAGCTACTCTTCTCCAGGATGTACCTTTGTTGGAGGCCTGAGAGTTTTTTTTTTTATGAGAAGAGGTTCCTGAACACCAAAGTCCAGCAGAGAAAAGCACAGCCAAACCAGTGGCTGGAAGGCAGCCAGAACAACTGGGAGCTGGCAGTGAAACTGGGGAGGGTGGATAGCTCTGGGAATATCTTCTGGAAGGCCTTCTGGCTTTCTCCTTTTCTGCTTGGCATTGTTTTGGGGCGATAACAGCACGACCCGTGTGGCATGGAAATTTATTCCCGGCTTGGAATACAGCCTTTGAGCAGGAGGAGAGGCTGAGAAAGGACAGCTGAGACACCCTGGGGTGGGTTCTTCCCAGGAATGATGATGATGGAGGGCAGGGGGATGAGATGATGAGGTTCTCACATGTCTTCTGTGAGTAACAAGAAGGATCACACCACGTTGTGCCTGCATGGACCCTTGTAGCTTCTTCACTGCTGGATCTGCAAGCAAAGATGGTTCTTCAACATCCCACCCTCAGCTCTGGAAAAGGCTTTGGTGCCCATTAGAGGCTCAGTTGTGCTTTGCATGCAAAAAAAAAAGGGTTTTCTAGGAATGGGCCATTTGGCAGCTGCGTATTTGCTATTGTGGAGGACAAGGCTCAGAGACAACCAAGGCTGAGCTTCACTTGGCTCCAGAGCCCTAATTAAACCCTTGGCTGTATTAAAATGCTTCTCTGGAGCTAGGCCCAACAGCTCAACATTATTAATTAATGAAACATGAATGTGGACATGGCAGTGGGACAGGACTGTCCCTTCCACCAGTGACAACATTAACCCACTGATCCCCAACCTCACCACTGGAGTTGAAGATGCAAAGATGCCAAGTTATGGTAAAAAGCAGTGCTGGACACAGACAGAAACCCTGGGGATGCTCCCATGAGAAGGGATAACCAGGCAAGGGCATCTCTGAGCAGTTTGGTGGCTCCTGTTAAGTATCAGACTCTGAGCTTTGTTCTCAGAGTTCCAAAAACAATCGTTAAAAATAAAAAAAATGTGTGAAAGCCCCTGAACACACACATCCAACAGCCCAGCCGATGTACAAAGCTTTGGGAGCTTCCTGCAGGATTTTGCAAAAGCAATTACAAAACCTTAGATGATATTTGTACCTAATTAAACCCCCCTTCCGTGGCTTTTCCTGTAGGGACCTGCTGGGGATTTATTTCCTGAAAAGCATCAGGGATGGAGGCTGCAGGGCTGGGAATTGTGATAAAAAGCAGATGAGCCACATCTCTGCACACACAAGGGCCCCTGGAGCCACCGACGGTTGGGATCTCGTTTCGCAAAGGTTTTGTCTTTGGGGTAGGAGGGGGGAAAACAACCGGATTAATTTACGGGTCCGTGCACACCATGTCCCGGCTGCCACCTAGTGCTCATCCCTGCGGCACAGGGGCATGGCGGGCATCGCGCAGGGGGACATCGGGGTGGGCTTGTGCCAGTTCACAAGAACCAAGGGGAAATCAGGGTGGGCTTGTGCCCGTGCACAAAAACTTGGGAGACACCGGGGTGGGCTTGTGCCAGTGCACAAAAACATGGGAGACATCGGGGTGGGTGGGGTTGTGCCCGTGCACGAGAGCCTGGGGGACATCAGGCTGGGCTTGTGCCAGTGCGCAACAACCTGGGGGACACCGGGATGGGCTTGTGCCAGTGCGCAGTGGCCCCAGGGGTCGCGGGCTGGTGAAGCCCCCGAGGTGTGACGCAAGCACCGTGACGTCACACCGCCCGGCGGGAAAGGGCACTGGGGGGGGGCCGGGTAAGGGCGGGCGGGGAGGCACCGGCCTCGGCGGCTCCTTCTTCTTTCTCCTCCGCCTTCTCCTCCTCCTTTTCCTCCTCCTCCTCCTTCTCCTCCTCCTCCTCCTCCCCCTCCCTTTCCTCCCTCTCCTCCTCCTCCGCAGGATGCGCGGGGCCATCCCCGGGCTCAGCCTGGCGCTGCTGGCGGCGGAGCGCGGGGCGAGTGAGTGAGCGCGCAGGATGCGCGCAGGATGCGCGGGGTTGTGGGGAGGCTGCGCCACCCCGAAGAGGGAGGGAAGGCGGGCGGGAAGGTGGCAGCGGCCCCTCTACCGCCATCTCCGGGGTCTCGGGTCACCCCTGGAGACCGGGGAGTGGGGAATCATCCCTGCGCTCCAGCGGAGGGGGGAGATGCGCGCTTCCGTCCCCGGGCTGGGGCGTTCAGCAGACATAGCCGGTCTCTGGGGGGGTTAATATGAAAAATTGGGGGTTTTCTTCACTTTTTAAAATGTTATTTATTTATTTATGTACTTTGGAGCTTGAGGTTTTTATCAGAGCCCTTCTTGGGGCCGGGCCCCTCGGTGGTGGTGGCTGTGCCACGGCTGACAAGCAACCGGGAGCCGGCAGCTGGAGATAAGACTGGGACAAGGGCTGCGAACCCCCTCGGTGACTGGGAGACGGAATTGTGGCGGGAATGGCTTTAAACTGAAAGAGAGTAGATTTAGATTAGATATTAGGAAGAAATTCTTCCTTGTGTGAGTGGTGAGATCCGGGTTGCCCAGAGAAGCTTTGGCTGCCCCATCCCTGGAAGTGTTCAAGGCCAGGTTGGATGAGGCTTGGAGCAACTGGGGATAGTGGAAGGTGTCCCACCCCTTGGCAGAGATTGGAACTGAATAGTATTTAAGGTCTTTCTAACCTAAACTTTTCAAGAATTCTATGATTGTGGGTGGCACCTCTCAGTTGCTGGGTTGTGTGGCTGTGGCATCCCTCAGTGGTGCTTCTCTGCCCTTCTCCAGGGCTCTGTGCCATCATCCATTACCTTGTCCATGGGCAGCTGGGCTGGTTTGGGCTGACCACAGCCTGTGTGGTGCCCGGCTATGCCGCTCAGCTCCTCAGCATCCTCTGGTTCCGGGCGGACGGACACCCACCCAGCTGCTGGCTCCTGGTGCTCCATCTCCTCCAGCTGGGCCTCTGGAAGCGGTGAGAGATGCTCCCTGTGACCCATCCAACCCCCCCAAACCCAGGTGCGGTCCCAAACTTGCCAAAACTAGGGTGGACATCCCAGCACGGTGACTCCTGCAGGTACTGGGATGTTTTGCGGATAGCAGGCGGCAGTGCCCGTGCTGGGGAGGTGCTGACACAGCTCGGGGACGTGTGTGTGCTGCAGCTCCTGGAAGCCCTGTTGCAGACCCTTCCTCACCTCCTGCTCCAGGCCTACGTTGTTGTGGCTGTTGACCCAGTGGGCTTCATCCCTGGTAAGTTGGGAGTTCCCAGGAGGATGCTTTGAATTGTATAGGAATGATGTGTTTGGGTGAGGGATGCATGTGCCCACCTGGCAGGGCACAGGGTGGGCTCTGGGTGAAGGAGAAAGCTGCAAAGGGACTGGGAAGCCTCAACGCAAAGCACCAGGGACAAATGTGGCTGCAAGATCTGCTGTGGCTGAACGCAGAGGAGTTCTGAGCCAGCCGTGGCTTCTCCTGGCCAGTACAGTCTGTACGAGCAATATCCACGCGCAGTGTCTTGGCTGGGTGTGAACCCAGCATGTTCCTGTTGGTGGTCCAGCCCTAATCACGCTGCAGTGCTGAGCATTTAGGGGTTTGGGGCTACTTTGCAGGAAAGGTGAACTTTAAGGTGTGCAAAGGGAGAATTCGGGGTGTGCAAGGTCATCTCTGGTCCGATGGCAGTGACCAGGATGGAGCTGCCCTGGGGCTGCAGAGATCTACCCATGGGAGAGAGTGGTCAGAGGATTTCCACAGGCAGATGCTGAGCACACAAAGAAGACCAGATTTAGCATAAACTAATTGAAATACTCCAGTTCCATCCCTGGAAACATTCAAGGCCAGGTTGGATGGGGCTCTGAGCAACCTGATCTAGTGGAAGCTGTCCCTGCTCATTGCAGGGGGGTTGGACTAGATGGCCTTTAAGGTCCCTTCCAACCCAAACCGTTCTGTGATTCCATGATTCCATGATTCTGTTGGCAGGACCATGGGGTGTCTGGCTTATTTTGGGGTGCCATGCTACCAACAGCTCCTTGACACTGAGATATGGCCCCACAGCGCAGCTGGGCATCCTTCAGAGCACTGACTGCCCTGTCCCTGTGCAGGTGTCAGCGCAGGGCTGTCCCTGCTCTCCCTCTCCTGGGCTTTGGCCTCCTACAGCCACTTCACCTGCCTGCTGAAGCCTGGCCACCTCAGCCTGCCAGCTGGGGCCATGCTCTGCCTGATGCTCTGGAGGACAGGGATGCTGGGGACCAGGGTCCTGGCCCTGGTGCTCTTTGCCAGGCTCTACTCCTTTTGGGTTTTTGCTGTGGCAGGTAAGACCTGAGATCCCTCTTCCCCACATCCCACCCTGAGGTCAGCCCTGCAATGCTCCTGGTGCTGGAGCTGTTTGCAGCCTTCCCCAGGAACGGCTTTGCCTGTACAGTCCCTTCTCCTTGCAGGTGTCCACTGGTTGCTCATGTCCTTCTGGCTGGTGGCCCAGCAGACAGATATTGTGGCCCAGCCGTGCCGCTGGAGGCTGTTTAATGGCCTGTTGGGGGCTGTGTACATCTTCTGCTACATCAATGTCCGACCCGGTCCCTCCAAGACCAGGGTGTCTGTATTTTATGCAGTAAGTACCCAGGGCATTCCTTACTCCACACGGATGCAGCTGCTGGAGAGAAGCTTCAGACTCTCCATTCTCATTTCTCACATCACCACTTGATGAAAATCCAGTGTGGATAAAAAACCACATGGTCTCTAAGGTGGATGCACCTTCTCTGCTGGTTTCGTTTTTTTAGAGGCAGCCATACAATGTCAGGGTTATTTTTCCTGGTAAAAAAAGGTGGACAACTTGCAGAAAGTTAAGGTCAACAACTTTTATGTTTTAACTGGTATGTTAGGTACGAAATAAAACAGAAAAAGTGTTCAAGGCCAGGTTAAATGGGGCTCCGAGCAACTTGGTCTAGTGGAAGGAGTCCCTGCTGTGGCAAGGGGTTGGAACAAGATGAGCTTTAAGGTCCTTTCCAACCCAAACCAGTCTGTGATTCTGTGAATTTATGAAAATTAGAAATTGGATGTTTTCTGTCATCAGAAGCACATCTAAAAGCATCAGAAGGGTAAATGTGACGACTCTCTTCCCTCTGCTCTGCAGATAATGCTGATGGAGAACACGCTCCTGCTGCTGTTGGCCACCCGGTTCCTGCAGGCAGAGCTGAGGAACAGCCTGGGTGTGACTGGGGCTGTCATGTCAGGGTCTGTAATAGGTAAGATCTGGGGGTTTTAGAGCCTGGATTGCACATTTGAGAGAAGTTTGAGTAAATGAGCATCGTCAGTTATTTTAGTTGCATCAGACGATTTGCTTTGTTTCTTTGAGCTTTCAGTTTAAGCCATTCCCCTTCCCGTCACTCCAGGCCCTTGTCCAAAGCCCCTCTCCAGCTTTCTTGGAGCCCCTTTAGGCACTGGAAGGGGTTCTAAAGGTCTCCCTGGAGCCTTCTCTTCTCCAGGTGAACGCCCCCAGCTCTCCCAGCCTGTCTCCAGAGCAGAGGGGCTCCAGCCCTCGGAGCATCTCCGTGCTGACCAGGCTCATGTTTTCCCTGTGGGTTGGGAGCAAAGGGAAGCTGTAATGCCCACGTGTGCTGGGCTTTGTGCATCCCCCCAGACAGGCTGCACGCAGATCAGTTGTGATCAAGAAAGGGCATGTTTGGGCTGGAAAAGGAGCAATCCCTCTGCCCTTGGATGAGTTTAGGATAGGACTAGGAAGGAATCTGATGTCTGTACCAGTAGAAGGCACCTGATGTCCAGCACCTTTTCTGCAAAGGGCTTGTTGATCTAGAGGTGGCAGTGAGGTCTGGCCTCTTCTCCACATCTCACCCAAATGCTCCTGGGACTCATCCCTTGACACCTTTCTGCTCTTTTCCAGGTGCCACAGCTCTGGTGGTTTATTACAGCCTGCTCCATCCCAAGTCCACAGAGATCTGGCAGGGATTCCTGGAGACATCCTGCAGTGCTGCAGCAGCGGGTGATGATGAGGTCTCTGGGGAGAGCTCCCAAGCTGGGCAGAGCTCAGGAATTTCGGGAGATGAAGAGTCTTTGTCAGGGGAAGGGACCACAGCAGATCCAAAAAATGGGAACAGCTCATTGCTCCTGCAGTCCAGAGGGTGTTTGGAGGACAGCTGGACAAACCATCACCACTGGCTGCTGGTAAAGCTGGCCTTGAAGACAGGAGATCTGTCCGTGATCAACGCAGCCTTCGGAGATGGTGGCGTGGGAGAGGTTTATCCTGGAGGATGGATGATGGGGAAACCCACCGGAGTTGAGTCTGGGGCAAACTTTTCTCCCCCCATGAGGGACATTGTTCCTCAGGAGGCTGAATCTGGTCTGACAGTGGGGAATGGAGGAAGCATCAAACCCAGCGCCAGCGCTGCAGGAATGGCACAGGAGGATGGAGCAGGACAGGAGCCTGTTTTTCCCCCATCCATATCCCGTCCCAGCAGCTTCTCCCCAGATTCAGCTGAGGGCTCCTCTGTGTATTTCACTGCCGTCGCAGGAGGCATCACCTTGCCTGGGACAGGGACAGGCACAGGCACAACAATGTGCATGCCCCTGGTGCAAAAGGACAGTGAAGCCCAGCCTTCTCCAGGATGCCTGAGAGAAGGAAGAGGGGCAGTAGGAAGAGGAGGAGGAGAGGATTTATCCCTTGGGATGGCAAGCATCAGCCCAATCCTGGGCACTTGTGCCCACAAGCACCTGCAGAGGAGCTTTTCCCTTGGCAACACAGGCAGCTGTGGGGTGGCAGGTCCCCCCAACGAGGGCTCAGAGGGGACAGAGGGTGCCCTCACGGGGTGGAATCACCTCTGGGACACCCACCCTTGTGGCACACAGGGGACTGTCAGGAGGAGCAAGCTGAGGTCACCATGCTTCACCTCCACCCCCAAGGCTGACCCTAAATGCCCACAGCAAGGACTGGGGGAGCTGGGAGAGGGGACAGACCTGTCTGGGTTGCCAGGGTGACCCTGTAAAGGGCTGCACTGTCACCTTGGGGTGACTGTCTCATCAATAAGGCCTGGCAGGAGGTGGTGGGGTGAAGACTGTCCCCGTGATGCCCCTGACACTGGGCGGATGTGCTCCTCCATCACCAGGACATCACCTTCCCTCATGGTGCATCTTCTACTTGCATTTTTGGAGAACTTCAAAGGTCTTAAAAAGCCCTAAAAGTCCAGGGCTAGTTATTTATTGACCTCATTTATGTCAGAGTCCTGCCAGGCTGCCAGAGTGTGCTGCCTTTGGTATATTTGTGACAATGACTTGAACTGTGTCCTTTACCAAGTGCCTGTACAAGCTGCTGGCCTGTCCCAGTCTGGAGACCTGGCTGCTGTCTCCAGGCTGCAGTCTTGGCCAAAGCAGGTGTTTTCTCAGGACAAATAAGTGCCTAAACCAGAAAAATTATGAGTTTTATGTCCTTCCTTCGGGGCAGAGTAAGCCCTCAAGTAAGGCTCAGCAGTGCTTGGTTTATCTTTCCCCCACCAGGTTCATCTTGAGACCTTTACCAACTCCATTTTTCAGGGTCACAGATCCTCTTCATGCTGTAGACCACAACCTCAGGACTCTGAATTGTAGCCAAGAGCCATGTCCTGCTGCTTGTCCACTGTCCCACTTCCTCAGGTGGCCTTTTCTGCCCAGCTTCCTCCTTGCCCTCTTCCACCCAGCTTCCAGATCATAGAATCACAGAATGCTTTGGGTTGGAAGGGACCTTAAAGCTCTTCTAGGCCCAACCTCCTGCCATGGGCAGGGACATCTTCCACTAGAACAGATTACCAGGCTATAATCCACATCTGCCTGGATGCTGCCTCCTAAATTTAGCCTCAGGCCAAATCTCAGATCTACATAGTCCTGCCACCATCAGATCCCCAGTGCAGACAGGGTTTATTTATATCAGGAACTAAAAGACTCAATACTGTGATCTCAGGAATAGCCAGTGCTTCCCAACAGGCTGGCTGGGCGTGGTTTTGTGCCCAGGACATGGGTTTGTGCCCAGGACATGGCTGGATGTGTTAATTGAGGTGTGGTCAGCTGGATTCACCAGCAAGCTCAGGGGTGCCAGCTGAGGCACATCTGGCCACATCCTCCAGCTGTTGTCCCCCTGTGGGCAGGACTCCAGTGGTGCCACAGGGCAGGAAAGGCAGCAGGAAGGACACAGGCATGCAATGAATTATTAAAAAAAGCTTCCATGATGCATTCACTGCTCAGGGCTGAGCCAGCCAGATGGTTCTCCCGGGCACTGAAAACCAAGTTGGTGCTGGTTATGGAGTGAAGCCACATTCCAATGTGATGAAGGCTCCCTGTCCCCATCCAGATCCCAGCCCTCCATGCTGTGGCTGTGCTCTGCAGGGACAAATCAGTTCCAGTGGCTTTTCCAGAGTCCTCCTCACTGTGTGCATCACGCAGAAGGCAGAAGTGCTGCTGGAGCATTACAAGAATTTTTATCTAGTTTGTTTTTCTACCTTTAATAATATATACTTATGCTCAAAAAACCCAAACCAGCCTTTGCTGTGTCTGTGTCTCATGTTGGGGGTGCACATAAGCAATGTGAAATCAGGGCAAATAATATGGATTATCTGTCCTTAAAGGCTTCCAGCCTGTGTGAGAGCCCTGTTACACCCAGGGCCCAAGTCCTGCATGCTGGGGACAGTCCCAGCACTGAGCCACAGGTCTCCACCTACAGAAATAACCTATATTTAATCACAGAATGGTTTGGGTTGGAAGGGACCTTAAAGACCGTCTAGTTCCAATCCCCTGCCACGGCCAAGGACACCTTCCACTATCTCAATTTGCTCCAAGCCCCATCTGGGGCCTTGGACACTTCCAGGGATGGAGCAGCCACAGCTTCTCTGGGCAACCTGTGCCAGGGCCTCACCACCCTCACAGGGAAGAATTTCTTTCTAATATCCAATCTAAACCTACTCGTCAGTGAATTCTAAAGCTCTGTTTGAAGTAGGAGGACTCCAGCAGCAAATCACACCTGCAGATACCCCTCCCCACCCTTCCCATCTTTTGAGGGGGGCAGAACTGAAGATACCCAAATGACCTGGTGCACATACAGATTTTTCCCCATGGTGCCAGAGGGGAGAAACGCTGGAGAGGTGTTTCTCTCAAAACCTCGTTCCTTTGCCACCAGAGGGAGATGCTGCTCAACGTCCAGACGCTGCGTGCACATCCAGTGCCTGTTGTAGGAATTGCAGAACCATCCAGGTTGGGAAAGTCCTCTAAGATCGTGGAGTCCAACCGTTCCCCCAGCACACTCAAGGCCACCACTAAAATATGTGCCCAAGTGCCACATCCACATGGCTTTTAAACCCTTCCAAAGATGGGGACTGGAGAGGAGAGGGATGTGCAGCACTGAGGCTGCTGTGGCATCGCAGGTGGGAGCTGGTGGGAATGAAATGGGGAGTTGTGGGATAGTGGAGGTGGCAGATACAGTGCACAGCAAGTGCCTGGAGGAATGAGATCGTGGCTGTGGGAGTCTTCTTCTACCTCCCCAGGCATCAGTGGGCCATGGGGAAAGTTTGGAAACCCCTGCCGGGGTCTTGCCAAGAATTCAGGGCTGGGAAGTCATCCAGATATCTGCAAATATCCCACGGCGACTTCAGATCCAAAGGTGTGTGTGCAAGGGGAGATGCCACTGACCACACTGGATGCAGGATGAGAACCCGTTGGTTTGGTAGAACCAGCTCCAGCTGTCAGCACCACGGTGCTGAGTCCTGATTTTGGTGGTGTATCCCTGGAGCTGTGCATATGTGCCTGGGGGGTGACAGGGTCACTCCCCACTCTGGTCTGTCTTCACATCAACCCACGGGGTGCAGAGATCCCCCAAATCCCATGTCACTGCTCTGTGTGGAGCAACACGGCCCTGGGCCAGTCCAAACCCAGGATGAGAAAGTGCAGCTGGCAGAGGGGCAGAGGGGAACCAGCTGATGAAATCTCAAAGTGCCCCAAATGCTTGAGGAGACCCAGCCAGACCCTCTGCTCCTTCTGCAGCATTTCCCATGAAGCTCTTTTTGCATGAGGCATGTTATGCTGAGCTAGACTGGGATCTGCCCAGCCTTTTGGGATGCACACCACCAACTTTTGGGCTTCAGCCACTCACAGAAGGGCTGGAGCGAGGGGATATTTCCATCCCACTGCACTCAGAATATCCAGTGCTTTTCCCTTCTCTGGAATAGAAAATTTCAGCTCATTTGCCTCCTATAACTTTTTTTTTCTTTTTTTTTTTTAAGAAACCCTCTCCAGCACTTTAGAGGTGGAGGGTCATGCCCCAGCCCAGGAGAGCTCAGTGCCACTCGTGAGAGGAGGTCTCAAGGGCAACACAGGAGCAGGGAGCAGGAACCAAGAGTGAATTTTGACAATGAAGGGAGTGACCTGCAGGTTCCCCAGGAGAACTGGCCATGCCACTCACCAGCGGTCTGGAAAAAGGCAGGAACAGAGGCTACGTCCCTCAGAAATTACACAATACCCAGGTGAGTCTGGGCTTGGGACGTGGCTGCTGGCACCATCCCCTTGGCTTGTTTTTAACAGGTCACCCTTGTCCCTCTGTCAAGGTGAAATGAAACAAAGCAGGATGGAAAGGTACAGACAGGGCACGAGGTTGGCAGCAGCCCTGTCCCAGCCCTGCTGGGATCTCACCTTCCAGCAGCACTGTTTTCCACCTCCCTCTTCGCCTGGATTTCTGAGCACAGGTTTTGGGGTGGGAGAAAAAAAACATTCCCTCCAGCTCCAAGATGATGTAACCCCGCCCCTGAACTAGCTCAGGAAAGATTTACCCAGAAAAACCATCTTTTCACTTCCAACAACATTGAAACACAATACTTGGACATTACAGACAATAGAATTCTTTGCCCTGGGGGTTGTTGTTATTTGTTTTTTTTCCAAGCTGAAACTTTGGATATTTTTCCCCCCCTTAATTAAATTTGGTTTGCTGCAAACCCCTTTTTGGTGCCTTTAGTGTTCCTGTAAAGGAACAGGGCCCAGGCTGCAGCTTTGTGCCTGTGGCTCCAAGGCTAAACAATACCACAGAGGGGGGGAGTGGAGGGTAAACCCAGCTAATCAGGACTTGCCTAATAGGACTGAGTGCCTAATGAGGAGCCAGGGACTGTGCTTTTCGGGCTGGATTTGGCTGGAGGAAAATGCTTTGTGGTCTCAACACCAGGTTTGAGACGCCTCAGTTCCCTCCAACGCGCTGCAGGAGCGATTTCTCCCTCCTGTGAATCCATCGTCAGTGGCCACAGGGAGGATCTGTGAGGGATCCATGGGGATCCAGGGGTGTTGGAGGAGGTGAACAAGATCCTGGAAGCAAAAGGATACAGTGACTGTTTTGCTTGAAGGGAGATCCTTAAAATCAAAGCCCTGTTTGTGCCCTGATTTTCCTAAGCAAAGTCACTGAAGGGCCCTGCCTGCTCCCCTAACGTCCTTGGGGCTCCATGAGGAGCTCAGGGGGGATTTTAGAGATTGGCTTCAATAAATAGCAGTGAATATTCCACTGCTCTGCCCTGGAGACCCATCTGGATTGTCTCCATCTGTGCTGCTACACCCCAGCCCCAGCCAGGGTGTGGGTTTGGGAAGGGCGTGGGGTAGGGAAGGCACCCCATGCCTCAGGCCTCTCCTTGGTTAATAGGGAGGGAGATTTGGGGTTCAGTGCTGAGGCTGTGGGGTGCAGAGCTGGTGGGTAAATGGGGGGGTGGGTGCTGGGACACAGGTTGGTGGCTGGGTGTGCACAGAGAGGGGGGTGCAGCTGTGGGAGGGTGTCTGGACATAAACAGCAGGTGGGTTCAGGTGTGGGTGCACATCCAGACATGCACAGTAGGTGGGTTCAGGTGTGGGTGGGTGCCCAGATGTGCATGGTAGATGGGTGCAGATGAGGCTGTGTGAGGTAGGAGGTGGGTGCTGAGGCCAGTTCGTGTTTCCGTCCCCTGTTGAGAGCCAGGGCATGCATAGGGCAGCTGGGGGCCGGGGCTGGGGCCTGTGCCGGTGCTGTGCCAGTGCCAGTGCTAGTGTCGAGTCCGGGTCCGGGTCTGGATCCAGGCTCTCGCTCCAGTGCCGGGTCCGGGCCCGAGTCTATGCCCGTGTTCGGGTCCGGAGCAGGGGCTGGGTCCGCATTCGGGTCCGTGCCCAGGTGCGGTGCCGGGTCCATGCCCGTGTCCGGGATTGGGGCTGGGTCCAGGGTGGGGTCCGGGTCCTTGTCCGAATCCAGTGCCGGGGCTAGGGCAGTGTCTGTGTCTGTGTCTGGCTCCGGGTCTGGGTCCGTGGCTTGGTCCGAGTCCGGCGCTGTGTCGGTGCCGTGCCGGAGGCTGTACCGGGTCCGTACCCGGCTGCGGGTCCGGGGCGGGGTCGGTGCCGGGTCCCGGTCTGTGGCAGATCCGTGCCGGGTCCGGGTCCGTGCC
>NW_020927297.1:0-27981 GCF_003984885.1 Neopelma chrysocephalum
CTGAGTTATCTCAGTGGTGGCAGCCCTGACTCCAAGTCTGTGCAGATTCAGCAAAACCTGGATCATATCCTCAGTGCTGCCCAAGGACAGTAAATGCTTCACTCTTTGTTGGCTTGGGTGAGTCCTCTGCAAACCTGAATGAGCCTCCTGGCACTGGAGGAGGGTGGGGAGGCACTGGCTGACCTGGGGCTCCTGCAGCCCCACTCTGGCCTGGTCCAAACCCAGAAGGGCTTTTGCCTTCCTTCTTGGACCTCTCCCAAAAACCATAAATGCAGGAGAGTATTTAACAGGCGTTGACACAAAACAAATTTGTAATAGATTTTTCTGGACAAAGGAGGAAACTCTTCCCTCTGCCAGGAATCCAGACCTTATCTTTTGCAGCACACACTATACAGGGTACATCTTCCAATAGGTCTCGCAGGGAAGTTGCATCTTCCATAAGTGCAGTATCCCCCTCGCCGTCTGCATCCAGCTGCTTTTCAAGTTTCCATGGGGAAAGATACACATAGAACAAATAAGGCAATAACATGAGAGAGCTGTGTTTGGTTGAAAAAGGCTGATATACCCTGTGCATTTCAGGCCAATAGATGGGCTCATCTCCAGCCTCCCCACAGCAAAGATCAACCACAGTGCAAAAGATCATCCAGAGACACCAAAACAGGAACAGCTGGGTGCAAGGTTGGAGCATGAAACACAACCCCCTCCCTGACCCACAGTAGAAGCCAGGCTTCTATTTCCAGGGGTTCCTTCCACCCCTTGTCTGTCTTCACTCAGACAATCACTGGAGACCCACCTTTCTCCTTAATCTCCCCTACCCTTCACATCACTCCAACTGATGTGGTCACTTCCTGGCACCCAGTGATGAGGGTTTATACCCCCTCCCATCTCCCCATTTGCCCTCTCACCTGAAGCACCCTGGACCAGCAGGAGGAGCAAGGGGAAGAGCAGGTACAGGATCTTCATGGCTGATCCACCTCTCCTGGCTCTTCACAGGGCTGCAGAGGGAACACCGAGGCAATGAGGACATGGAGGGCCCCAGGGGGTGCAGAAGCCTGGGCACTGGGGTTCCCCAAACTGCAGAGGGGCTGCCTCCAAACACAGCACATGATCTTTCCTCTACCTTTCTCTTAAGCACAATTGTTATGTTAGTGCCGCTTTGCAAACCTTGGGAGTATTTCCTCATGTCTCAGTCTCTGGGAAATCCGTTACCAAAGCTGATTCTTTTCCAGGAAACCCCACAGTTACCTACCTGATGAAGGTCTTGGTGTCCAGGCAACAACAAACCCGAGAGGAATCACTTGAGTCTAGATGACCTTGGGTCCAAGGAGCACTTTTTTGGCCAAAATGCTCTGATTTTATATGATTGCAGATTGCAGGAACATTCCCTTATTCTTGCTGACACATCTCCCCTGGGCCAATCAGAAAGCCACCATCTGTGTGGGGGTGCTGGGGCTTCCCCTCGTCCCTTCCTGATGCAGTTGCTGAGGCTGAGGGGCCTCCTGGGGCTGTTGCAATGTCACCATTATCCTCCTGCAACACGTCTTGTGACACCCCCTGCACAGCAGCACACAGGTTGTGGTGGCCTGACATGACCTGCCAGGGATGGGCAGAGCAAGCTGGTTGATGCAGACTTCAGTAGAAATCAGTTCTAACCATTCTTTACTGTGTGAGGCCCTGGCCCAGGTTGCCCAGAGAAGCTGCGGCTGCCCCATCCCTGGAAGTGTTCAAGGCCACGTTGGTCAGGGCTTGGAGCGACCTGAGATATAGTGGAAGATATCCCTGTCCTTGGCAGAGTGTGGGATAAGATGATCTTTAAGGTCCCTTCCTCCTCAAATCATCCTGTGATAAAAAGATAAAATATTTGTCTCTTCCTTTCCTGTCATTTTACTCAGTGAGCTGGTGCTGTGTGACGTGCAGAAACATGCAAAATATTTTGGTTTTCTTCTCTTTTAACAGCTTCATCCTTGCCAAGGTGAGTTGCGTTTGACATGCTGGGAAGTGTCAAGCTCAAGGTTGTCTTTCTCATGCATACTCAGATCAACAGCAGCGGGCAAAAGAAAAGCAATCAGGTGAGACCACACCTCACCTCACCCTGTCTGAATGCACTGCTCCTAAAATTGCCATTCTTGGTATAAAAACTGCAAATGTGATTCTGCAGAAGCAAAACTCCGTGTAAAGGTGTGCAAACTAAGGGAGATTAGTGAAGGAAGGTGAATAGGGCCTTAGTAGGCCTTGGAGATGTGGACTTGATCAAGAGAATTTGTGGATTTATAGGAAATTTGTGATGTTTCAGAAAGGTAAAGATCAAGGTGGATCATGAAAAAGCAGGTGATAGGATAGAAAGAAGCAAGGCATCCCTTGTGGCATGTCTTGTGGCCCAGCTCAAGTAAGCATGGCCATGCCCTATGTCTGATCACCATAATCTGTCCTGTATTCCAAGTAAACTTTAATTCTAACCATTTTATGTACAAACAATCTGTCTCTGGTATGTGTCCATGGCTGTGCAGTCCTCTAGCAAGCTTCAAACCAGACCACTGGTTATGGGAGAGAACACCAGGAGTGTTGGTCCATTGCCCAGAGGTACCAAAGTTCTGGGAGTTGGACCCTGGAGAAAACAAAGGGGCTTGAGGTTGGATGCATCAGGGACACAGGGTCTGATGCCATTTATCAGAGACACACATAGAATCATGGAATAGTTTGGGTTGGAAAGGACCTTTAAGATCATCTCATTCCAACCCCCTGCCGTGGGCAGGGACACCTTCCACCAAACCAGGTTGCTCAAAACTTCTTCAACCCGGCCTTGATGCATGATGGGGATATTCCCTGAGCATCAATCCACAGAAGTAGGATTGGGCATCCATTGTTAAGTCTTTGTGGATGTAAAAAGTCCTGGGAACTTTGGTACCAGGCTCAGGATCAGTCCAGGACCAGCAGAGCCAAGGACACTTCATAGTGTGGAAAGGTCTTCTCGTCCACCCTGCAGGGAGACCATGACTGGGGATCTTGTGCTGGACCCCACCAGAGAGGCAGCTCGGCCCTGCTGATCCAGACCTTGATGTGTACCCACAGCTGACATCCCGGCCTGGCTTTGGCCCATCCCCATGGAGATGCCCAAAGTCTCAGGCAGAGGCTGCTCCCACGCCCTGTCTGCCCTGTTCCCTGGTGGGAGGCAGTGGGATGCCTCCTGCCCCACAGCCCCCATGGTGACTGACCCATGGCAGTGCCTACACTCCCATGGCACCCCTGAGCTGAGCATTGTGGATCTGCTCCAAGGATCATCCACAACGCTGACCCACCTGGGCTCCTAACTGAGCCTACCAAGCCTATAACCAGGTCTGACCCCCCCCAGCACTGACCCCTAACTCAATCCCAAGCTCCTAAGAAGCCCCATGGCACAGCCATCAATCCCCATTTCCTCTGGAGCAGAATGGCTTCCCCCACCCCCAGCTACCCCTGGACCCCACAATACCCCCGTGGTGCCACACACCCAGGCCCCACAGCTGGGGATGGACCCAAATGTGTGTGTCCAGTGGAACAGCCCCATGAGGACTCCTGACCAGGCTTGGGAGGCAGGGGACAACCAGTAGGCCACCCACTGAAATTAGGGGGGTCATAGCAACCAATCGATCCCTGAACCCAAATGCAGGGGTGCCCTTGCTGAGCGGGAAGGCTGGTGCTGGGCTGTCACATGCATCCCCCCTCCATCCATGGGTGGGATGCTGGTGTGGTTGGGCTGGCTTGGAGAGATGGTGGATGGGGAGGGGGGGTGTTTGTGGGTCCATGTCTATCAGGAATTCACCCCATCTGCTCTGCCCTTCCCTGCAGCCAGAGGAAAGAGATGCACACCGATGACACACACAAATCTTGGCAGCGGGAATGCAAACCACCACCTTGTATTGGGGACACTGGGTTAAAGGGATTCCCATGGGATCATGGTCTGGCTGTCCAGGGCTGTCGCTGCTCCCGGCGGTGCTCAGTTCCTCCACGCAGCATCATCCTGACCGTGCAGAGAGGGCAAGGGCTGGTCTCAGAGACTGGCACCTGGGATCCAGGAGCCTCTCAGGGATACCATCGCCTGCAGGAGGAAAGGTCTGGCAGTGCCTGTCCCAGCCAAGGCAGCCGTGAGGGCTCAGGGATGTCCCCATGCCCTTGGGCTGCATATTCCCCCCACTCTTTCTCTAACAGCCTCGCCTCTAACCCCCCAGAGCCCTCTGAGCTACCCTGAACTTACATCCGACAGCAGAATTCCTGCTCAGAGCAAAGGCCAACACGGCCGATCCCGGGAGGGCAGGACCGGTGGGAGCAGAAGCCCCCGCGACGCTCGCATTCCTGGTGGGATCCTCGAGCCAGGGACAGACCTGCAGAGAACCAGGAGAGGAGACCTTTAGGACAACCCTGCTGAGGTGCTGAGCACAACCCCTACTCCCTGTGTGGCCAACATTGGCCCAGACCTGCCTGTCCTTCACCACGAACAGGTACCTGCAGCAGAAATCAAGGTGATGTTTATGACACTTGGATGGGACGGTCACTACCACCCCTCAGCAGGCTCTGGGAGAGGCTCTCCAACATGCCTGCTGCCTCCCTTCTGGAAGAAGGGAAGAATCCAAAGGTGAAGGCAAGGTCTGCCTTCCTCCCACCTCCTCCTCTTCAGCAGGGCTGCTGTGCCCAGTGCTGCTGACTCAGAGAGGCAAGGGACAGGAGGTATCGAAATGGTGGCAAAACCTCATCCCTGGAGCACAAGAGCTTTAGTACAAGGTTTCAGCTCCAGTCCCAACTGCAGAACCTGCAGTAGGAGCCTTTCCTTAAAGGTATGGGATGAGAGGGACCCCAGGGAGGATGGCACAGCCACCAGCAGAACTCACACGTGACTCATCAGCTCAGCTGGCAAATCCTCCCTACAAAATACCGACAGAGGACAAACCCTCCACTGCCTCCTCCACATTTCTTACCTGTCACTCCCAGGAGCATCAGGAGGAGCAGAGCACAGAGGGCAGGCAGGATCCTCATGGCTGGGAGTCGCCAGCAGTGTCACAGCTCTGGGGAGAAGAGAAAGGAGGCAGAGATGAACGGGAGGATCCCTGCCTGCGGGTTGTGTAGCACCTGCTCAGGGACAGAACTGAGGAGAAGGGATGTCACCAGTCACTGGCAGGAGGATGAGCTCAACAGCCCAGGGGTAGGAGCTCCCGCAGCCTCTCAGCTCCCGGCGGCAGCAGTTTGGTCCAAGCCAGCTGGTCTCTCCACGTAGCACAGTGTCCCTTGGGATGGCTGACACCTCAAAACGTCCAGCCAAAAAGTTCCTTTTCCTGTTTCTTCCCCTGCCAGAGAATAAGAAGCATAGTTTTCCTCCTCTGACACCTCTAAGAAGGATTCCCAGGCCTGCAGCCAGGGATCTTGTGTCATCCCGCCTTGCGTAAGGGCCGCTCGGTGCTGTGGTTTGCTGGACACCTCTTGGGACATACACAGCATCCCTGTTCGTTAGACCTTGGCCAGCAATCAGCTTTCACAACACAAAGGAGCTCTGTCCTCCTCCCCCCACGTGAAGCGTGCTCTCTATGCTTCACTGCAAAATAACTGGGAAGATGCCACATGAGATGACATCTCCGTCCAACTGGCAGCCCCGTGAAGGACAAGCTTTAATTGTGTCTTTGTTTTGTGGAGTTTGCTGTATGTAACCCTTTACTGGTTCTCAGTGTGTTGGTGGTGCATCTTCATATATGTTTTCGGCCTTCTTGCAGATTCATTGAGCATATGTGTGTGTATGTATGTTAAAAACCTACTCGTGCATAGTAATGGGTGGTCCCTGAGTGGTTGTATGAATCATAGAATCACAGGATAGCTTGGCTTGGAAGGGACCTTAAAGGTCATCTCATTCCAACTGCCTGCCATGGGCTGGGATACCTCCCACTAGACCAGGTTGTTCCAAGCCTTGTCTGACCTGGACATGGACACTTCCAGGGATGGGGCAGCCACAGCTTCTCTGGGCAACCTGTGCCAGTGTCTCACCACTCTTACATGTTCAAAGAGGTCTGCTGGGGCACTGGGGTGAGCAGATCTCCTGTTCTTCACACTTCTTTTCCATGAAACAATGTCCTCTCCCAGACATGCACAGAGGGAGAGGGGCTGTGCTAAAAGACTGACAGCAGCGCCATTGCCAGGAGCTGGACTCGGTGATCTTTGTGAATCCCTCCCAACTCAGGGTATTCTATGATTCTGTGATTAATTGGGATGTAGTAGAAACCTAGAGGCACAAACTGTGATTTTGTGTGACCAGCCATTCCACCAAGGGCTTGATATGTGTCTCAAATGAGTTTTAGCCACTGCACATCTGGCTGTGGCATGGACAGTCCCACTCCACCAGTTCAGTTATAATCTGCCTGGCATTATCTAATCCATCTTCAATACCATCTCTACCTCCTGGGAAGAGCTGTGAGATAAATTTGGAGCAGGTTGCCCAGAGAAGTTTTGGATTCCCCATCCCTGGAAGTGTTCAAGGCCAGGTCGGTCAAGGCTTGGAGCAACCTGGTCTAGTGGAAGGTGTCCCTGCCCATGGCAGGGACTTGAATCTAGATGATTTTGAAGTCCCTTCCAACCTAAACCATTTTATTATTCTATGATTCTATGAATTTGAACAGGTACAGAGTGCTAGGGCAGTAGAATTGGGATAAGAAGCAGAGAGGAGATGTGCAGCATGGATCCTAGGGGGTGAGGTTTCAGCATGTGTTTCACTCAAGGCTGGCTCTTGAGGCCATTCCCAAGTCATGAAGGCAAGGGCTGCTATTTGTGGTGGTGAACTGAAAGCATGATGATAAAGGATGTATTCTGCATGATGGTGGTTCCAGACACTGTCTCCAGAGCTGAATCTAAAATAACAAGGGCTGAAACCTCTCTGCAAAGTCCTCAGTCCTTGAGCAAAGCATCTTGAGCCATTCCAGTTTGTGAAAGAAACACTCACCTTCCGTGGATTGTGCAAAACTTCTTAGGACATAAACTGTAAATTGCTGGTTTGGTTCCCCTTGGCAATTTCCTCAGGTTTCCATCCAGGGGAATCCCTGGGAGGTGGCCGTTGGCCCAGTTTCCTGCCCTTCACAAGGCTGTGGTTTCAATGGTGGCAGAGTCATTTGCAGAAACATCTGCTTTGAACAGGCCCAGAGACTGTGGGAGCTGGGCCTGTTCAGTTTAGAGCAGCAAAGGCTGAGAGGGGATCTGATCAATACATATAAATATCTCAAAGGCAGGTACCAAGAGGATGATCCCAAACTCTTTTCAGTGGTGGCAAGGGACAAGATGAGCAGCAGTGGCCGTAAACTAAACACAAGAAGTTCTACCTCAACATGAGGAAGAACTTCTTTCCCTTGAGGGTGGCAGAGCACTGGAACAGGCTGTCCAGGGAGGGTGTGGAGTCTTCCTCTCTGGAGACATTCTAAACCCACATGAACGTGTTCCTGTGTCACCTGCTCCACGTGATCCTGCCTTGACAGGAGGATTGGACTGGATGATCTCCAGAGGTCTCTTCCAACCCTAAAAATTCTGTGATTCTGTGAAGGGAGAACAGATGATCTGCAACAAATGGGGAGCTCAGGGCTTCAAGTCAGTCCTTTGCATGTAGGTATTTGGGTTTGTTGTGTACCTTAAAAGCCAACCATTACTGCTCTTACCTTCATAGAATCACAGGATAGTTTGGGTTGGAAGGACCTTTAAAGATCATCTAGTTCAACCCCCTGCCGTGGGCAGGGACACCTTCTACTAGACCAGGTTGCTCAGAGCCCTGTCCAACCTGGCCTTGAACACTTCCAGGGATGGGGCAGCCACAGATTCTCTGGGCAACAAGGATCAAAGGATCACAGAATCACAGAATCAATTAAGTTGGAAAAGACCTCTGAGATCATCAAGTCCAACCTACACAAGTCCTTGTCTGCACAAGGATGTTCTCGGTGGTGCAGGAGCAGCTGGAGAGACAGGAGCTCACCAAGAAACCTGAACCTTCTGAGTTTTCTGTTATGGTCCAGAGCAGGACAGGATGAACCTCTTAGAAGAAAAGTGATCAAAGTCACAGAGGTGTTGGCCTCTTGTACACGTTGTCTAATTGTCTCAAGCAATGTCATAAGTCTAGCTCAGATCTCCTGATTTGCAACCGCAGTCGATATAAATTTTGCAGAGTTACTCCGAATTTATATCAGACAGAATAACCAAAGGTAAAATCAGGCTTCGAATTACAAATTGGGGTCACCTGCCTCCCTTTGTCCTGCTCTGTGTGTCCTTAGTTCCTATAATGAAAGAAGATACTGTTCTCAGGTCTGAAAGCTTTGGACCAGGAGGTGGGAACTGAAAGTTTTCACAGCAGAGGTTCTATGAAGCATCCACACAGGAGAAGACTTTTGTGCTCCCTATGGAAATGATGACAGATCCCAGTTTTAGTTACGGCAGAGGATCCCTAGCAGGGATGTGTGGAGAACATGCCAATATTCATTCAATCAGTAACCCAAGATGGGGAAATATTTTGGTAAACTAGGCTTTCCTAGTAAGTTTAGCCTGATTTCAGAATTCTCACTTAAAATTCTGAATGCAGATAAGACTTCTGGAAAAATGAATGACAACAAACAACCATACAAACTTCCTAAATCTTGCTTTTATTGAGAGAAGAATGACAAATCCTTGATGACTGGTACAACAATTCCCCGAATCCAACAATGCCAAAAGCAATCATCCCTGGAGATTCTCTGCAATTAGCCACACTACAACCTGCACAAAGGAAAGGGTGTTTCGGAATCATGTTGATGAGGAAAGTCTTACTCAGGGTTCAACTGAAAATTTGGGGAGCCATCTTTGCCCCATTTAAATCCTAAACTTACCATCTGCAGCAACTATACCCGAAACGACACAACCCCAGGTAAGCGTTGCCACGAGGGCATTTCCCACTGTGGCAGAAAGTCCCACGGTATCCACATTCCATGTAAGGTTTTACGGGTCTTGCAAGGCTTCTACCTTAAAAAACAAACAAACAAACAAAACCAGGAGACAGTTGTTTCTGTCAGGGTTCTGCATTTTGCTAAATTCCTGTGAGCTGAGACCGTGTCACACCT
Source organism: Neopelma chrysocephalum (assembly GCF_003984885.1). Classification (NCBI taxonomy): domain Eukaryota; kingdom Metazoa; phylum Chordata; class Aves; order Passeriformes; family Pipridae; genus Neopelma; species Neopelma chrysocephalum. The sequence goes on from NW_020927297.1 coordinate 9,081, forward strand.
GTGCCCAAACACAGTCTTAACGTAGCCCTCAGAGGAGGAGGTCAGTGGGCAGAACAACCAAGCATATCCTCTAATTCCTTCTTCAGATGTAAGAACTGTGTCTCCAAGCCCAGGACTCCTTTAGGAACTCACATTTTAGGGATAGACACCAGGGACCTGGTATAAAACAGTAAGTGGGCACTTAGCAGCTCTGAAAGTCTTTTAGGTCACACTTAAGGAGGGAGGCACCAGCTTGACTGGGAGGCTCACACTTGTACAAAAAAGAGGGAGAGAGATTTTTTACATGGACAAACAGTGACAGGACAAGGTGGAAAATTTTTAAACTAAAAAAGGAGAGATTTATATTAGGTTTTAGGAAGGAATTCTTGGCTGTGAGGGTGGTGAGGCCCTGGCACAGGTTCCCCAGAGAAGTTGTGGCTGCCCCGGAAAATGTCCAAGGCCGGGTTGGACAGGGCTTGGAGCAACCTGGGATAGTGGAAGGTGTCCCTACCCATGGCAGGGGATTGGGACTGGATGATCTTTAAGAACCCTTCCAACCCAAACCATTCCATGATTCTATGGTTCTATAGATTTGGCCTATTTTCCTCCCTATAAATTTCAGCTATGTCTCAAAACAGGTCCTGGTTGTCCATATGTGGATAAAATCATCAATCCATGTAGAACAATTCCATGCTACCAAACACAGCAAACCAGGCATTGTCCTCTGGGTCTGAGGCCTGGCAGCCTGGCATTGCTCTTACCTACATGGCTAAACTGTCTTCTCCATTAAAATAGCATCCCCACATTCAAACTACCTTTTGGGAATGGCCAGCAGCCAGAACAATTTTTTTTCTATGGCAATGCTAGTTGTCAGAGATCAAAATGACCCCAGGGAGCAGATTGCTAATTAGGCAGCCTGATGCCTGGCCCTGTTTGGTTGATTAATAGAGAGGTAGCCTGGCAGCTGATATGTTCTGGATGCACCTGAATGACTGCACATGAACCAATTAATTCCAGTTTCACAGCTCATCCGTGGAACTACACTAAGTCCAGCATATTCAGAGAGAGGAGAGCTTGTTCCAGCACACAGATAGTGGATATTACACACTCACAGTGGATCCAGCACATCCCTGGTGTGTTAGATTCCCAGCATATGAGTGAACTGGTGCATGCACACCCAGCAAGACCCAGAAAATCCCAGGCAGAAATAAAAGAGAAGGGTGAATAAAACACTTCTGGTGCCAAACTATCTTTCTGTGGGACATTGCAGAGATGATTGTGAGCAGTCTGAGCTCTCAGAAGTATTTTTTTTCCAGAGAAATTTCTTGCCTTTTATATTCAGAAGAAAGGTCCTACTGTAAACAGGCCAAGCATCCACTGTGTGTATTTGTGTGTTAAACAAGGACATAAAACAGACCAAAGGAATGCTTTGCCCCGTGTCCTGCCTGTGAGAACTGCCATAAGCAGAGGCCCAGGTAAGAATAAGATCAGACAAGCATATGGAATTATAGAGCCATGGAATCATTTAGGTTGGAAAAGTTCTCTGGGATCATCTAGTCCAACCATTCCTCCAGCACTGCCAAGCTCACCACTAACCCATGTCCCCAAGTGCCACATCTACATATCTTTCAAATCCCTTCAGGGATATGTGTGACACTGGTCTTCTGGTCTTCTGCAGTCCATCACAGTCTTTTCCCATCCTTACTCCCCCAAAGGACACTTTCAGCCCTGTTCCCACAGAGATCAACCCCAAAACTTCACCGGGCACTTGTTTGTGCACAGAGTGCCCTGCAACTGCATTGGTGCCATTTTCAGAGATGGTGTTAAAACACAAACCCTTTTCCTGGGTATTAGGGTGGGTTTGGGGTTCCAGACTCCTTTGCATTCCCCCAAGAGGGACAGCCTTACACCACCACTTGTGATTGCACAGGCTTCTCCACTGAGGAGATGCTACCAGTAGAATTTCAGTCCTAACTCATCATCTTCTGCCTCCTCACTCCAAGAACAAACTCCTGAAACAAATAATATTTAGAGAGTATGGGACCAGATTCCTTTTATTTGCTGTGTGGCTTAAAAATATTTGATCATGATTTGATTTGGTTGTTGTAGGGTGACTCAGAAACAAGTTGATTTAAGTGTAAGTCTGCAGCCTCTAACAGGGAAAATGCTGGTGCTGAATGGTAATTTTGGGGTTTCCCCTCATGCTTTCACCTCAGACCGGACTTCCAGAGGAGTAGCAAAGGCACTGAAGTGACGGTTGGAGTGTTTGCCCGCTAATTTCATGTATCATCTGTTGTCTGCCCACAAGTTCTGATGGCATGTGTGAAGATTCTTTGCAGGAGGCAGCTTGGCCACATCCCAAAGGGGACGGGACACCTTTGTAAGACACCAGCACCTCCTTCTCTATAGTCCCCCATCCTCATTTACACCTTACCTGCAGCTCCATGAAATGCCACCAAGAGGAGACCAAAGAGAAAGGGAAGGATTTTCATGGCAGAGGGTGGGCTGGGAACTCGGGTCCCTACAGAGAAAGGAGGCCAAGACATCAGTGAGAAGGTGGTCCCTCCACAGTTATCATGGGGTTAGAAGTGACACACAGAAATGTTCTTCAAGACCTAGGAGTTATCTAGAAGAGCTGTTACACATTTTTGTTATGGTAATGTCTGTTGTCCTAAGGTTTCCCTGGAGCATACACAGGATCATGGCATAGGAAGAAACTACCATGCAGAAAATACTATTTTAAACTCCCTTTTGATTAATGCATTAAGCACCCAGACATTTATTCTTGATTTCTTGATACTTTGCAATGGATTGCAATAAATTTGATTTGCTTTATGGAAGTTAAAGCTGTTAATTTAAATAGAAAAATAAGAAATTTTTGCCATATTTATACAAAACAACCCAATGTGTGTTCTTAAGTTTTTCTAATAAAAAAAAAAAGAGCAGAAAAAGTTCCTTTACAATTAAATCAAAATCCAGTTTCTTCTTATTCTTTCTTAGTGGCTATTGCCTTTCCTTCACCTCAAGAATTATATGATTTCCAGGATAAATTTTTGAGTGTTTACATTTCCTGCAGCCAACAAAAACTCTTCTCCCTTATCAATATTAGAAGCCTCCAGAACTGACTCCTGTCAGACTGGAGTCACTGCACAGTTAAGGCTAAAACAGTGAAATGCAGCTAAAAGTGAAAGATATGAAGTTTCCAGCCAGTTTAAGAATGACAAAACTTTCTAAGAGAGGCTGAATAATGAGAAGATTTCGGTTGTTACCAGGCAGGAGGAGGCTCTAGGTTGGAACAATCCTTGGATCAGTGTCAGCCACCCCAATGCAGGAAGATGAAGGAGCAGAGCGTGGCCTTGTGCTGTTTCTGGAGGGTGGTGGAGGATGGTTGATCTCCACCGTCTTTTGTTGGCCAATCACACAGTCCCTGTGACTTTGGGGTGACACAGTGAATCCTCTTTCTTGCCATCCTCCTATGAGAAACCAAGATTTGGCTTTCAAAGTGTTGCAGCATCCACTGGGGAAATGGGTTGAGCGGCTTAAACTGCCTTGAACCACCTCCCTTTGAGCAGCCCATGGGCCACAGCAGCTCAGTCAAGGTCTCTGGGCCATATGTTGTCTTCTGGCCAGCTGAGGCTTGGTGGCATCTGCTCTCCAGCATGATAAAATAAATAAATAATAAACATACAATATATATTTATATAATATATATTTATATAATAGATGTAATATATAAATATATAATCAACAGATATATTTTACATAATATGTTATTAAGATATATGCATATATTATACATATATATCATAAACTTGATATATTTTATTTTTATTTATATATATATAAACATAATGAATAAAATAAAACCAGCCATCCAGGCTGTCCTGCTGCTGGGTGATTATTCTGCACATCTCAATTGGAAGCTGGTGCTGTGTGATGGGAACCCTCAGGGAAATGGTACGTGGTGGGAATTACCCAGCTGATGTCCACAGAGCAGGAATCTTTCAAAGGATACCTCTCATCCACTATTTTGGTTCTTGTGGCATGGAAGGAAACTATATACCTGAAGCTAATATATATATATATATATATATATATATATATATATATATATATATCTATAATATATACACACAATGTCAACCAGTATTTGAGGGATATGCAATGATTTCTAGCTCTAGGTATTAATTTTGCCTTCTGCAGTGATGTGCTTCAGGTTTTGATGAGGATAGTCATGTGCATCTGAGTGTTACTAATGAACTAGCCAGTTATTTAATTTACCACATAAATCCTGGCAGGAATTTCTCCTTAAATGCCTGCAGTTGTCTTATGGGGAAGTGCTGTCTCCATCTGTTGTCAGAGGTTTCATATTAATTCCTTAAAAACATGAACATTCTATCACCCTAAAAGGAAAATAATTATCAGCTGGAATTAGGTTAAAAAAAACACCTAAACCTATGTTAAATGGGAGGTTCATTCTTCTTTGGAAATTCAGGAGGAGTGTTAATGAGGTGTTATTAATACTGCATCATTTCTACTGTTGAAAGAGAAAATTTGGGCAGTTCTATTTTGATTAAGAACATGGAAAAGATCTGCACTAGAGATTGGTAGGGAAAAAAGTGAGAGTAAAAGAGTAATCTAATAGTTAGGAGTAAAAAAAAGTGATTCTTTTTTTTTAAACTTTTGCACCAAACCATTTTTAGTACTAATTGCCTGCGCTGTATTTAAGATATGTTAAGCCACATCTATTTATGGAAATTATTACAGCCCACGCTCAGCAATTTCAGTTTTATTATAGCCTTCACTCTCTTGCCATGGGCAGAGCAGTGCACTGAGCACAGCACCCCTAAGTGTCCTTCTCCTTTCTCAAGGACTCCCCCGATGGTTTCCTGCTTTCCAGGGATTTACAGACATTTCTATAAATTCAGGTGTCTGTTGCAATGGGATCTTCACTTTCCTTTTATACCTTTTTCCTTCTGGAATCTGACCCGTTTCATGGGAGTTGCTGCTCTCCTCTGCCAGCTGCATGAGCCCTGCTGAGCTCATCCCTGCCAGAACCTCCCTTGACTCACCCTTCGTGCCCTGCAGGGATTTTTCTTAGATCTCTTTGTTTTCTTTCCCAGTCAAAGCAAATACTTCATGGACGTTTCTAGCACAGCCTTTTTTAACAGCTTTCAGGCTGCCTGCAGGCTTCTTGTTTCTCTGGACTGCTCCTTTTGGTGCTTTTCTTTCCTCATTTTAGGGGAGTTTTTTTTGAGTTTCAGTACTCACATGTTGAATGCATTTAGTCCCACAAGGTGGTTAAACCTAATTGTACTGTCACTTTTACAGAGCAGCTCTCACAAACAGCTTTGGAATTAGGTCCTTTGCACCTAATCCAGGAAGGCAAATGTTCTTGTGGGTGCCTGGACTAGTTGTTCTAAGAATCACCATCTTGCAGCCATAAAAACGTGATCTCTGCATCTTCTGATATCACCCACAATCACCTCTCAGAACTTCTCTGCTCTGTCACCTCAAGCAAGGGAGTGACCTGCAGAAGATGTGACCTGATCTCTGAGTTCACCAGGGAGGGACTACTCGCTGAAAACCTTCTCTAAGGTGTTGTGAAGTGTTTGCAGACAGGGTGTGTGGCAAAACACCTGGGCAGAAACTTGGCACAGCATGTGAGGGGCAGCTGGGTCTCTGTGATATCACCTGTAGGCAGCTCACCTGGAGCACTGAGTCCAGCTCTGGGGCTCACAATGTCAGAAGGATGTGGAGCTGCTGGAGCAAGTCCAGTGAAGGCCATGGAGATGCTCCATCTACTGTGGAGACAGGCTGAGAGAGCTGGGGGTGTTCACCTGGAGAAGAGAAGGCTCCAGGGAGACCTGAGAGCCCCTTCCACTGCCTGAAGGGGCTCCAGGAGGGTTGGAGAGGGACTTGGGACACGGGATGGAGTGACAGGACAAGGCGGAATGGTGTTAAGCTGCAAGAGGGAAGGTTTAGATTAGATAATAGGAAAAATTCTTCCCTGTGAGGGTGGTGAGGCCCTGGCACAGGTTGCCCAGAGAAGCCTCATTTCACAGGTACAAAGGACTTTCAAACCAGTAGATGGAAGGAGTGATTAAGGTTTCAACAGCTTGGGCTAGGAGAGCTTGATTATTATTATTAATAATGATTTTTTTCCTTTGGCTTGGTGCTGTGCAGTAATGTCACTATGCCTGGAGAAGGTGCTACACCAAAATCAATGGAGATGGCTGATGAGCCACCTTCCACTATCCCAGCTTGCTCCAAGCCCCATCCAAACTGGCCTTGAACACTTCCAGGGATGGGGCAGCCACAGCTTCTCTGGGCAACCTGTGCCAGGGCCTCACCACCCTCATAGACAAGAATTTCTCCTGTTATCTAATCTAAACCTTCCCTCTTGCAACTTAAGACCATTCTACCTTGTCCTGTCACTCCAGGTCCTTGTCCAAAGTCCCTCTCCAGTTCTTCTGGAGGCCCTTTAGGTACTGGAAGGGGCTCTAATGTCTCAGCAGAGCTACTCTTCTCCAGGATGTACCTTTGTTGGAGGCCTGAGAGTTTTTTTTTTTATGAGAAGAGGTTCCTGAACACCAAAGTCCAGCAGAGAAAAGCACAGCCAAACCAGTGGCTGGAAGGCAGCCAGAACAACTGGGAGCTGGCAGTGAAACTGGGGAGGGTGGATAGCTCTGGGAATATCTTCTGGAAGGCCTTCTGGCTTTCTCCTTTTCTGCTTGGCATTGTTTTGGGGCGATAACAGCACGACCCGTGTGGCATGGAAATTTATTCCTGGCTTGGAATACAGCCTTTGAGCAGGAGGAGAGGCTGAGAAAGGACAGCTGAGACACCCTGGGGTGGGTTCTTCCCAGGAATGATGATGATGGAGGGCAGGGGGATGAGATGATGAGGTTCTCACATGTCTTCTGTGAGTAACAAAAAGGATCACGCCACGTTGTGCCTGCATGGACCCTTGTAGCTTCTTCACTGCTGGATCTGCAAGCAAAGATGGTTCTTCAACATCCCACCCTCAGCTCTGGAAAAGGCTTTGGTGCCCATTAGAGGCTGAGTTGTGCTTTGCATGCAAAAAAAAATGGGTTTTCTAGGAATGGGCCATTTGGCAGCTGCGTATTTGCTATTGTGGAGGACAAGGCTCAGAGACAACCAAGGCTGAGCTTCACTTGGCTCCAGAGCCCTAATTACACCCTTGGCTTTATTAAAATGCTTCTCTGGAGCTAGGCCCAACAGCTCAACATTATTAATTAATGAAACATGAATGTGGACATGGCAGTGGGACAGGATTGTCCCTTCCACCAGTGACAACATTAACCCACTGATCCCCAACCTCACCACTGGAGTTGAAGATGCAAAGATGCCAAGTTATGGTAAAAAGCAGTGCTGGACACAGACAGAAACCCTGGGGATGCTCCCATGAGAAGGGATAACCAGGCAAGGGCATCTCTGAGCAGTTTGGTGGCTCCTGTTAAGCATCAGACTCTGAGCTTTGTTCTCAGAGTTCCAAAAACAATCGTTAAAAATAAAAAAAATGTGTGAAAGCCCCTGAACACACACACATCCAACAGCCCAGCCAATGTACAAAGCTTTGGGAGCTTCCTGCAGGATTTTGCAAAACCAATTACAAAACCTTAGATGATATTTGTAGCTAATTAAACCCCCCTTCCGTGGCTTTTCCTGTAGGGACCTGCTGCGGATTTACTTCCTGAAAAGCATCAGGGATGGAGGCTGCAGGGCTGGGAATTGTGATAAAAAGCAGATGAGACACATCTCTGCACACGCAAGGGCCCCTGGAGCCACCGACGGTTGGGATCTCGTTTCGCAAAGGTTTTGTCTTTGGGGTAGGAGGGGGGAAAACAACCGGATTAATTTACGGGTCCGTGCACACCATGTCCCGGCTGCCACCTAGTGCTCATCCCTGCGGCACAGGGGCATGGCGGGCATCGCGCAGGGGGACATCGGGGTGGGCTTGTGCCAGTTCACAAGAACCAAGGGGAAATCAGGGTGGGCTTGTGCCCGTGCACAAAAACTTGGGAGACACCGGGGTGGGCTTGTGCCAGTGCACAAAAACATGGGAGACATCGGGGTGGGTGGGGTTGTGCCCGTGCACGAGAGCCTGGGGGACATCAGGCTGGGCTTGTGCCAGTGCGCAACAACCTGGGGGACACCGGGATGGGCTTGTGCCAGTGCGCAGTGGCCCCAGGGGTCGCGGGCTGGTGAAGCCCCCGAGGTGTGACGCAAGCACCGTGACGTCACACCTCCCGGCGGGAAAGGGCACTGGGGGGGCCGGGTAAGGGCGGGCGGGGAGGCACCGGCCTCGGCGGCTCCTTCTTCTTTCTCCTCCGCCTTCTCCTCCTCCTTTTCCTCCTCCTCCTCCTTCTCCTCCTCCTCCTCCTCCTCCCCCTCCCTTTCCTCCCTCTCCTCCTCCTCCGCAGGATGCGCGGGGCCATCCCCGGGCTCAGCCTGGCGCTGCTGGCGGCGGAGCGCGGGGCGAGTGAGTGAGCGCGCAGGATGCGCGCAGGATGCGCGGGGTTGTGGGGAGGCTGCGCCACCCCGAAGAGGGAGGGAAGGCGGGCGGGAAGGTGGCAGCGGCCCCTCTACCGCCATCTCCGGGGTCTCGGGTCACCCCTGGAGACCGGGGAGTGGGGAATCATCCCTGCGCTCCCGCGGAGGGGGGAGATGCGCGCTTCCGTCCCCGGGCTGGGGCGTTCAGCAGACATAGCCGGTCTCTGGGGGGGTTAATATGAAAAATTGGGGGTTTTCTTCACTTTTTAAAATGTTATTTATTTATTTATGTACTTTGGAGCTTGAGGTTTTTATCAGAGCCCTTCTTGGGGCCGGGCCCCTCGGTGGTGGTGGCTGTGCCACGGCTGACAAGCCACCGGGAGCCGGCAGCTGGAGATAAGACTGGGACAAGGGCTGCGAACCCCCTCGGTGACTGGGAGACGGAATTGTGGCGGGAATGGCTTTAAACTGAAAGAGAGTAGATTTAGATTAGATATTAGGAAGAAATTCTTCCTTGTGTGAGTGGTGAGATCCGGGTTGCCCAGAGAAGCTTTGGCTGCCCCATCCCTGGAAGTGTTCAAGGCCAGGTTGGATGAGGCTTGGAGCAACTGGGGATAGTGGAAGGTGTCCCACCTCTTGGCAGAGATTGGAACTGAATAGTATTTAAGGTCTTTCTAACATAAACTTTTCAAGAATTCTATGATTGTGGGTGGCACCTCTCAGTTGCTGGGTTGTGTGGCTGTGGCATCCCTCAGTGGTGCTTCTCTGCCCTTCTCTAGGGCTCTGTGCCATCATCCATTACCTTGTCCATGGGCAGCTGGGCTGGTTTGGGCTGACCACGGCCTGTGTGGTGCCCGGCTATGCCGCTCAGCTCCTCAGCATCCTCTGGTTCCGGGCGGATGGACACCCACCCAGCTGCTGGCTCCTGGTGCTCCACCTCCTCCAGCTGGGCCTCTGGAAGCGGTGAGAGATGTTCCCTGTGACCCATCCAACCCCCCCAAACCCAGGTGCAGTCCCAAACTTGCCAAAACTAGGGTGGACATCCCAGCACGGTGACTCCTGCAGGTACTGGGATGTTTTGCGGATGGCAGGCGGCAGTGCCCGTGCTGGGGAGGTGCTGACACAGCTCGGGGACGTGTGTGTGCTGCAGCTCCTGGAAGCCCTGTTGCAGACCCTTCCTCACCTCCTGCTCCAGGCCTACGTTGTTGTGGCTGTTGACCCAGTGGGCTTCATCCCTGGTAAGCTGGGAGTTCCCAGGAGGATGCTTTGAATTGTATAGGAATGATGTGTTTGGGTGAGGGATGCATGTGCCCACCTGGCAGGGCAGGGCACAGGGTGGGCTCTGGGTGAAGGAGAAAGCTGCAAAGGGGCTGGGAAGCCTCAACACAAAGCACCAGGGACAAATGTGGCTGCAAGATCTGCTGTGGCTGAACGCAGAGGAGTTCTGAGCCACCCATGGCTTCTCCTGGCCAGTACAGTCTGTACGAGCAATATCCACGCGCAGTGTCTTGGCTGGGTGTGAACCCAGCATGTTCCTGTTGGTGGTCCAGCCCTAATCATGCTGCAGTGCTGAGCATTTAGGGGTTTGGGGCTACTTTGCAGGAAAGGTGAACTTTAAGGTGTGCAAAGGGAGAATTCGGGGTGTGCAAGGTCATCTCTGGTCCGATGGCAGTGACCAGGATGGAGCTGCCCTGGGGCTGCAGAGATCTACCCATGGGAGAGAGTGGTCAGAGGATTTCCACAGGCAGATACTGAGCACACAAAGAAGACCAGATTTAGCATAAACTAATTGAAATACTCCAGTTCCATCCCTGGAAACATTCAAGGCCAGGTTGGATGGGGCTCTGAGCAACCTGATCTAGTGGAAGCTGTCCCTGCTCATTGCAGGGGGGTTGGACTAGATGGCCTTTAAGGTCCCTTCCAACCCAAACCGTTCTGTGATTCCATGATTCCATGATTCTGTTGGCAGGACCATGGGGTGTCTGGCTTATTTTGGGGTGCCATGCTACCAACAGCTCCTTGACACTGAGATATGGCCCCACAGCGCAGCTGGGCATCCTTCAGAGCACTGACTGCCCTGTCCCTGTGCAGGTGTCAGCGCAGGGCTGTCCCTGCTCTCCCTCTCCTGGGCTTTGGCCTCCTACAGCCACTTCACCTGCCTGCTGAAGCCTGGCCACCTCAGCCTGCCGGCTGGGGCCATGCTCTGCCTGATGCTCTGGAGGACAGGGATGCTGGGGACCAGGGTCCTGGCCCTGGTGCTCTTTGCCAGGCTCTACTCCTTTTGGGTTTTTGCTGTGGCAGGTAAGACCTGAGATCCCTCTTCCCCACATCCCACCCTGAGGTCAGCCCTGCAATGCTCCTGGTGCTGGAGCTGTTTGCAGCCTTCCCCAGGAACGGCTTTGCCTGTACAGTCCCTTCTCCTTGCAGGTGTCCACTGGTTGCTCATGTCCTTCTGGCTGGTGGCCCAGCAGACAGATATTGTGGCCCAGCCGTGCCGCTGGAGGCTGTTTAATGGCCTGTTGGGGGCTGTGTACATCTTCTGCTACATCAATGTCCGACCCGGTCCCTCCAAGACCAGGGTGTCTGTATTTTATGCAGTAAGTACCCAGGGCATTCCTTACTCCACACGGATGCAGCTGCTGGAGAGAAGCTTCAGACTCTCCATTCTCATTTCTCACATCACCACTTGATGAAAATCCAGTGTGGATAAAAAACCACATGGTCTCTAAGGTGGATGCACCTTCTCTGCTGGTTTCGTTTTTTTAGAGGCAGCCATACAATGTCAGGGTTATTTTTCCTGGTAAAAAAAGGTGGACAACTTGCAGAAAGTTAAGGTCAACAACTTTTATGTTTTAACTGGTATGTTAGGTACGAAATAAAACAGGAAAAGTGTTCAAGGCCAGGTTAAATGGGGCTCCGAGCAACTTGGTCTAGTGGAAGGAGTCCCTGCTGTGGCAAGGGGTTGGAACAAGATGAGCTTTAAGGTCCTTTCCAACCCAAACCAGTCTGTGATTCTGTGAATTTATGAAAATTAGAAATTGGATGTTTTCTGTCATCAGAAGCACATCTAAAAGCATCAGAAGGGTAAATGTGACGACTCTCTTCCCTCTGCTCTGCAGATAATGCTGATGGAGAACACGCTCCTGCTGCTGTTGGCCACCCGGTTCCTGCAGGCAGAGCTGAGGAACAGCCTGGGTGTGACTGGAGCTGTCATGTCAGGGTCTGTAATAGGTAAGATCTGGGGGTTTTAAAGCCTGGATTGCACATTTTGAGAGAAGTTTGAGTAAATGAGCATCGTCAGTTATTTTAGTTGCATCAGACAATTTGCTTTGTTTCTTTGAGCTTTCAGTTTAAGCCATTCCCCTTCCCGTCACTCCAGGCCCTTGTCCAAAGCCCCTCTCCAGCTTTCTTGGAGCCCCTTTAGGCACTGGAAGGGGTTCTAAAGGTCTCCCTGGAGCCTTCTCTTCTCCAGGTGAACGCCCCCAGCTCTCCCAGCCTGTCTCCAGAGCAGAGGGGCTCCAGCCCTCGGAGCATCTCCGTGCTGACCAGGCTCATGTTTTCCCTGTGGGTTGGGAGCAAAGGGAAGCTGTAATGCCCACGTGTGCTGGGCTTTGTGCATCCCCCCAGACTGGCTGCATGCAGATCAGTTGTGATCAAGAAAGGGCATGTTTGGGCTGGAAAAGGAGCAATCCCTCTGCCCTTGGATGAGTTTAGGATAGGACTAGGAAGGAACCTGATGTCTGTACCAGTAGAAGGCACCTGATGTCCAGCACCTTTTCTGCAAAGGGCTTGTTGATCTAGAGGTGGCAGTGAGGTCTGGCCTCTTCTCCACATCTCACCCAAATGCTCCTGGGACTCATCCCTTGACACCTTTCTGCTCTTTTCCAGGTGCCACAGCTCTGGTGGTTTATTACAGCCTGCTCCATCCCAAGTCCACAGAGATCTGGCAGGGATTCCTGGAGACATCCTGCAGTGCTGCAGCAGCGGGTGATGATGAGGTCTCTGGGGAGAGCTCCCAAGCTGGGCAGAGCTCAGGAATTTCAGGAGATGAAGAGTCTTTGTCAGGGGAAGGGATCACAGCAGATCCAAAAAATGGGAACAGCTCATCGCTCCTGCAGTCCAGAGAGTGCTTGGAGGACAGCTGGACAAACCATCACCACTGGCTGCTGGTAAAGCTGGCCTTGAAGACAGGAGATCTGTCTGTGATCAATGCAGCCTTCGGAGATGGTGGCATGGGAGAGGTTTATCCTGGAGGATGGATGATGGGGAAACCCACCGGAGTTGAGTCTGGGGCAAACTTTTCTCCCCCTCTGAGGGACATTGTTCCTCAGGAGGCTGAATCTGGTCTGACAGTGGGGAATGGAGGAAGCATCAAACCCAGTGCTGGCGCTGCAGGAATGGCACAGGAGGATGGAGCAGGGCAGGAGCCTGTTTTTCCCCCATCTGTATCCCGTCCCAGCAGCTTCTCCCCGGATTCAGCTGAGGGCTCCTCTGTGTATTTCACTGCCGTTGCAGGAGGCATCACCTTGCCTGGGACAGGGACAGGCACAGGCACAACAATGTGCATGGCCCTGGTGCAAAAAGACAGTGAAGCCCAGCCTTCTCCAGGATGCCTGAGAGAAGGAAGAAGAGCAGTAGGAGGAGGAGGAGGAGAGGATTTATCCCTTGGGATGGCAAGCATCAGCCCAATCCTGGGCACTTGTGCCCACAAGCACCTGCAGAGGAGCTTTTCCCTTGGCAACACAGGCAGCTGTGGGGTGGCAGGTGCCCCCAACGAGGGCTCAGAGGGGACAGAGGGTGCCCTCATGGGGTGGAATCACCTCTGGGACACCCACCCTTGTGGCACACAGGGGACTGTCAGGAGGAGCAAGCTGAGGTCACCATGCTTCACCTCCACCCCCAAGGCTGACCCTAAATGCCCACAGCAAGGACTGGGGGAGCTGGGAGAGGGGACAGACCTGTCTGGGTTGCCAGGGTGACCCTGTAAAGGGCTGCACTGTCACCTTGGGGTGACTGTCTCATCAATAAGGCCTGGCAGGAGGTGGTGGGGTGAAGACTGTCCCCGTGATGCCCCTGACACTGGGCGGATGTGCTCCTCCATCACCAGGACATCACCTTCCCTCATGGTGCATCTTCTACTTGCATTTTTGGAGAACTTCAAAGGTCTTAAAAAGCCCTAAAAGTCCAGGGCTAGTTATTTATTGACCTCATTTATGTCAGAGTCCTGCCAGGCTGCCAGAGTGTGCTGCCTTTGGTATATTTGTGACAATGACTTGAACTGTGTCCTTTACCAAGTGCCTGTACAAGCTGCTGGCCTGTCCCAGTCTGGAGACCTGGCTGCTGTCTCCAGGCTGCAGTCTTGGCCAAAGCAGGTGTTTTCTCAGGACAAATAAGTGCCTAAACCAGAAAAATTATGAGTTTTATGTCCTTCCTTCGGGGCAGAGTAAGCCCTCAAGTAAGGCTCAGCAGTGCTTGGTTTATCTTTCCCCCACCAGGTTCATCTTGAGACCTTTACCAACTCCATTTTTCAGGGTCACAGATCCTCTTCATGCTGTAGACCACAACCTCAGGACTCTGAATTGTAGCCAAGAGCCATGTCCTGCTGCTTGTCCACTGTCCCACTTCCTCAGGTGGCCTTTTCTGCCCAGCTTCCTCCTTGCCCTCTTCCACCCAGCTTCCAGATCATAGAATCACAGAATGCTTTGGGTTGGAAGGGACCTTAAAGCTCTTCTAGGCCCAACCTCCTGCCATGGGCAGGGACATCTTCCACTAGAACAGATTACCAGGCTATAATCCACATCTGCCTGGATGCTGCCTCCTAAATTTAGCCTCAGGCCAAATCTCAGATCTACATAGTCCTGCCACCATCAGATCCCCAGTGCAGACAGGGTTTATTTATATCAGGAACTAAAAGACTCAATACTGTGATCTCAGGAATAGCCAGTGCTTCCCAACAGGCTGGCTGGGCGTGGTTTTGTGCCCAGGACATGGGTTTGTGCCCAGGACATGGGTGGATGTGTTAATTGAGGTGTGGTCAGCTGGATTCACCAGCAAGCTCAGGGGTGCCAGCTGAGGCACATCTGGCCACATCCTCCAGCTGTTGTCCCCCTGTGGGCAGGACTCCAGTGGTGCCACAGGGCAGGAAAGGCAGCAGGAAGGACACAGGCATGCAATGAATTATTAAAAAAAGCTTCCATGATGCATTCACTGCTCAGGGCTGAGCCAGCCAGATGGTTCTCCCGGGCACTGAAAACCAAGTTGGTGCTGGTTATGGAGTGAAGCCACATTCCAATGTAATGAAGGCTCCCTGTCCCCATCCAGATCCCAGCCCTCCATGCTGTGGCTGTGCTCTGCAGGGACAAATCAGTTCCAGTGGCTTTTCCAGAGTCCTCCTCACTGTGTGCATCACGCAGAAGGCAGAAGTGCTGCTGGAGCATTACAAGAATTTTTATCTAGTTTGTTTTTCTACCTTTAATAATATATACTTATGCTCAAAAAACCCAAACCAGCCTTTGCTGTGTCTGTGTCTCATGTTGGGGGTGCACATAAGCAATGTGAAATCAGGGCAAATAATATGGATTATCTGTCCTTAAAGGCTTCCAGCCTGTGTGAGAGCCCTGTTACACCCAGGGCCCAAGTCCTGCATGCTGGGGACAGTCCCAGCACTGAGCCACAGGTCTCCACCTACAGAAATAACCTATATTTAATCACAGAATCACAGAATGGTTTGGGTTGGAAGGGACCTTAAAGACCATCTAGTTCCAATCCCCTGCCACGGCCAGGGACACCTTCCACTATCCCAATTTGCTCCAAGCCCCATCTGGGGCCTTGGACACTTCCAGGGATGGAGCAGCCACAGCTTCTCTGGGCAACCTGGGCCAGGGCCTCACCACCCTCACAGGGAAGAATTTCTTTCTAATATCCAATCTAAACCTACTCATCAGTGAATTCTAAAGCTCTGTTTGAAGTAGGAGGACTCCAGCAGCAAATCACACCTCCAGATACCCCTCCCCACCCTTCCCATCTTTTGAGGGGGGCAGAACTGAAGATACCCAAATGACCTGGTGCACATACAGATTTTTCCCCATGGTGCCAGAGGGGAGAAACGCTGGAGAGGTGTTTCTCTCAAAACCTCGTTCCTTTGCCACCAGAGGGAGATGCTGCTCAACGTCCAGACGCTGCGTGCACATCCAGTGCCTGTTGTAGGAATTGCAGAACCATCCAGGTTGGGAAAGTCCTCTAAGATCGTGGAGTCCAACCGTTCCCCCAGCACACTCAAGGCCACCACTAAAATATGTGCCCAAGTGCCACATCCACATGGCTTTTAAACCCTTCCAAGGATGGGGACTGGAGAGGAGAGGGATGTGCAGCACTGAGGCTGCTGTGGCATCGCAGGTGGGAGCTGGTGGGAATGAAATGGGGAGCTGTGGGATAGTGGAGGTGGCAGATACAGTGAACAGCAAGTGCCTGGAGGAATGAGACCGTGGCTGTGGGAGTCTTCTTCTATCTCCCCAGGCATCAGTGGGCCATGGGGAAAGTTTGGAAACCCCTACCAGGGTCTTGCCAAGAATTCAGGGCTGGGAAGTCATCCAGATATCTGCAAATATCCCACGGTGACTTGAGATCCAAAGGTGTGTGTGCAAGGGGAGATGCCACTGACCACACTGGATGCAGGATGAGAACCTGTTGGTTTGGTAGAACCAGCTCCAGCTGTCAGCACCATGGTGCTGAGTCCTGATTTTGGTGGTGTATCCCTGGAGCTGTGCATATGTGCCTGGGGGGTGACAGGGTCACTCCCCACTCTGGTCTGTCTTCACATCAACCCATGGGGTGCAGAGATCCCCCAAATCCCATGTCACTGCTCTGTGTGGAGCAACACGGCCCTGGGCCAGTCCAAACCCAGGATGAGAAAGTGCAGCTGGCAGAGGGGCAGAGGGGAACCAGCTGATGAAATCTCAAAGTGCCCCAAATGCTTGAGGAGACCCAGCCAGACCCTCTGCTCCTTCTGCAGCATTTCCCATGAAGCTCTTTTTGCATGAGGCATGTTATGCTGAGCTAGACTGGGATCTGCCCAGCCTTTTGGGATGCACACCACCAACTTTTGGGCTTCAGCCACTCACAGAAGGGCTGGAGCGAGGGGATATTTCCATCCCACTGCACTCAGAATATCCAGTGCTTTTCCCTTCTCTGGAATAGAAAATTTCAGCTCATTTGCCTCCTATAACTTTTTTTTTCTTTTTTTTTTTTAAGAAACCCTCTCCAGCACTTTAGAGGTGGAGGGTCATGCCCCAGCCCAGGAGAGCTCAGTGCCACTCGTGAGAGGAGGTCTCAAGGGCAACACAGGAGCAGGGAGCAGGAACCAAGAGTGAATTTTGACAATGAAGGGAGTGACCTGCAGGTTCCCCAGGAGAACTGGCCATGCCACTCACCAGCGGTCTGGAAAAAGGCAGGAACAGAGGCTACGTCCCTCAGAAATTACACAATACCCAGGTGAGTCTGGGCTTGGGACGTGGCTGCTGGCACCATCCCCTTGGCTTGTTTTTAACAGGTCACCCTTGTCCCTCTGTCAAGGTGAAATGAAACAAAGCAGGATGGAAAGGTACAGACAGGGCACGAGGTTGGCAGCAGCCCTGTCCCAGCCCTGCTGGGATCTCACCTTCCAGCAGCACTGTTTTCCACCTCCCTCTTCGCCTGGATTTCTGAGCACAGGTTTTGGGGTGGGAGAAAAAAAACATTCCCTCCAGCTCCAAGATGATGTAACCCCGCCCCTGAACTAGCTCAGGAAAGATTTACCCAGAAAAACCGTCTTTTCACTTCCAACAACATTGAAACACAATACTTGGACATTACAGACAATAGAATTCTTTGCCCTGGGGGTTGTTGTTATTTGGGTTTTTTTCCAAGCTGAAACTTTGGATATTTTTCCCCCCCTTAATTAAATTTGGTTTGCTGCAAACCCCTTTTTGGTGCCTTTAGTGTTCCTGTAAAGGAACAGGGCCCAGGCTGCAGCTTTGTGCCCGTGGCTCCAAGGCTAAACAATACCACAGAGGGGGGGAGTGGAGGGTAAACCCAGCTAATCAGGACTTGCCTAATAGGACTGAGTGCCTAATGAGGAGCCAGGGACTGTGCTTCCCGGGCTGCATTTGGCTGGAGGAAAATGCTTTGTGGTCTCAACACCAGGTTTGAGACGCCTCAGTTCCCTCCAACGCGCTGCAGGAGCGTTTTCTCCCTCCTGTGAATCCATCGTCAGTGGCCACAGGGAGGATCTGTGAGGGATCCATGGGGATCCAGGGGTGTTGGAGGAGGTGAACAAGATCCTGGAAGCAAAAGGATACAGTGACTGTTTTGCTTGAAGGTAGATCCTTAAAATCAAAGCCCTGTTTGTGCCCTGATTTTCCTAAGCAAAGTCACTGAAGGGCCCTGCCTGCTCCCCTAACGTCCTTGGGGCTCCATGAGGAGCTCAGGGGGGATTTTAGAGATTGGCTTCAATAAATAGCAGTGAATATTCCACTGCTCTGCCCTGGAGACCCATCTGGATTGTCTCCATCTGTGCTGCTACACCCCAGCCCCAGCCAGAGTGTGGGTTTGGGAAGGGCGTGGGGTAGGGAAGGCATGCCTCAGGCCTCTCCTTGGTTAATAGGGAGGGAGATTTGGGGTTCAGTGCTGAGGCTGTGGGGTGCAGAGCTGGTGGGTAAATGGGGGGGTGGGTGCTGGGACACAGGTTGGTGGCTGGGTGTGCACAGAGAGGGGGTTGCAGCTGTGGGAGGGTGTCTGGACATAAACAGCAGGTGGGTTCAGGTGTGGGTGCACATCCAGACATGCACAGTAGGTGGGTTCAGGTGTGGGTGGGTGCCCAGATGTGCATGGTAGATGGGTGCAGATGAGGCTGTGTGAGGTAGGAGGTGGGTGCTGAGGCCAGTTCGTGTTTCCGTCCCCTGTTGAGAGCCAGGGCATGCATAGGGCAGCTGGGGGCCGGGGCTGGGGCCTGTGCCGGTGCTGTGCCAGTGCCAGTGCTAGTGTCGAGTCCAGGTCTGGGTCTGGATCCAGGCTCTCGCTCCAGTGCCGGGTCCGGGCCCGAGTCTATGCCCGGGGTTCGGCTCCGGGGCTGTGCCGAGCCGGGGCAGGGGCTGGGTCCGCATTCAGGTCCGTGCCCAGGTGCGGTGCCGGGTCCGTGCCCGTGTCCGGGATTGGGGCTGGGTCCAGGGTGGGGTCCGGGTCCTTGCCCGGGTCCAGTGCCGGGGCTGGGGCTGGGTCTGTGTCTGGCTCCGTGGCTTGGTCCGAGTCCGGGGCTGTGCCGGTGCCGTGCCGGAGGCTGTACCGGGTCCGTACCCGGCTGCGGGTCCGGGGCGGGGTCGGTGCCGGGTCCCGGTCTGTGGCAGATCCGTGCCGGGTCCGGGTCCGTGCC